>NC_060899.1:16276953-16291953 GCF_014805685.1 Silurus meridionalis
AAAATGACAGATACAGAGGCCAAGCCTCTTTGCAGAGACTAATCACAAATGCCCTCCCTCTTCACTGAGACTAATCAGACGCCACGCCTCCTTCACTATGATTGACAATCACTCTGGCCACACCTCCTTTACTTCTTACCCAGCGAGTATCACTCTGATCTCTGTATAATGTGGTAACTGTCACTCATGGTTCTGTAATTAATTTCCAGGATCAGTCAGTGAAGTCTTACACACACACACACACACACACACACACACACACACACACACACACACACACACACACTGCTCTGCCAGGAGTCTACAGTGTAATATCCTAAAAGCCTTTAACACAGTTGACCTTTGACCCTCACTCACTGCACAGACTTTTAATGGAATGACTTTAATTCCCTCAGAGGGACACAGAGACACTGTCCAATCAGTCCAATCTGTGTGTGTGTGTGTGTGTGTGTGTGTGTGTGTGTGTGTGTGTGTTTGAATTATTCTTACTTACGCACTAAACACATTACATTGGTTTAGATTTGTTGTAACAGGACGTGACCTGTGTATCTGTCACTCCTCATGAAGAGGTGTGACATGTACGAATTCTAATAAAGGGGGCGTGGCTTCAGTGAAGGGGGTGTGGCTTCTCAGTGAGTGGTGTGGCTTTTCAGTGAGGGAGGTGTGGTTTCATTAATGGGGGTGTGGCTTCTTAGTGAGGGGGTGTGGTTTCTCAATAAGTGGGTGTGGCTTTCTAAACAGCTCTAAATGTAATTGCATTAAATCTTCAGCTGTTTTAAAAACATTTCCTTTATTTCAGTATGAAAGATGAAAGAATCTGCTTTATAAATAATTATTAATGATTACAATCGAATGAAATGTTGTGAGTCTCCTGTCTCACCTCGAAGTTCTCCGGGAGCCACTGCACGTCTGTAACCGGCCCGCGGTGTCCACTCTCAATCCCCGACACGGCACAGTAACGCACTACAGGAGTGCTGCTCTGCTTCTCCTCTATCTTCTGCTGCCACACAAACACACACACACACACACACACACACACACACACACACACACACACACACAGTTACACTAAAACACTTCGTCATAAAACTGCTGAATTCCTGGTATTGTGATTGGTTGAAAGGTGTTGATTAATTCTATACATTACACACACATACAGTATACACACACACACACACACACACGCAGACACACATGCCACAGCAGCAGGGGTTTTGATGGCACATTGTGGATGCCTCCAAGTGATAGAGTGGGTTTGCTTAACAGCTGTGTTTGACAGCACTGTGTGTGTGTGTGTGTGTGTGTGTGTGTGTGGGTGTCAGTAGGGGGTTCATTGTGCAGTTCACTGAATAAACAGTGGGTGGAACTGAAGGCAGATGTCACTTTTGTGTTGTTCAACACACACACACACACACACACACACACACACACACACACACACACACACACACTAGCGCACACACACACACACACACACACACACACACACACACACACACACACACACAGTAATTCAATTAGAAGGCAGTAAAGTAAAATCACGGTCCTCCTCACATCAGCAGTCACACAACACATTGAATGACTTATTGTGTATATGTGCGCACATGTGTGTGTGTGTGTGTGTGTGTGTGTGTGTGTGTGTGTGTGTGTGTTTGAGATTGTGTGCACTCACCATTGTGTTGGTCACTTTTGTTCTTAGTCCACTGCGAGTTCCCTGCAGTCTGTCCACATGGTCTGAGATATCCCATAGTACCACCTACACACACACACACACACACACACACACACACACACACACACACACACACACACAAGGAAAACATTTAAACCAAAAATGGAAACTGAAAGAAAATAATATTATTTATGCGGTTAGTAAGAAAAAAAGATGTGTGTGTGTTATATAATTCACACACACAAACACACACACACACACACACACACAGATAGAGTTTTAGAGGAAAAGAGAGAGTGAAGGTGCACCTGGCCGTTCATGCAGCCTCCAGCGATAATAGCGGTGTGTGAGGGACAGAAGTGGAAGCACAGCACGTCGTCTGGACATTCCAACAACAACTGCAGGAGAAAAAGAGAAAACACACAGAGGTTCATTTTAAAGCGGAACTCTGAATCACTGAGATCGGACCAAACGTTTATCCCAGCCTGGTGCCACAAACATCTCCCAAATCAACCACAGCTTCTGAAGACCAACAGAGTGCGAGTGCTTTCAGGCCCATCACACACACCACATCCGTCCAGCTTCAGCCACATCACCACAGCTGGAGTTTACTCCTACTACTGACAGGTTAAAGAGCATGTCGGTGAAGAATAAAAGAGAGAGAGAACGTGGATAGATGGAAGGAAGGATGGATGGATGGATGGACAGGTAGAGTGATGGGTGGAGGTTACCTGTGGGTGGATGGGGTCAGAGAAGCTCCAGAAGATGATCAGTGGTGGATTGAGAAGTAGTTTAGTGGAGCTGTTTATTCTCTCCTCGAACGAGAGATTCTCTGTTACTGACACTGCAATAATACCTGTCTCACACACACACACACACACACACACACACACACACACACACACACACACAGAGTTTATTTTTGGGTGTTTGTACAGACTTTGTGTGTGTAGGATGATTTTACATTGCATTTTTTAGTGTGTTGTTAAATCACTCTGTGTGTGTGTGTGTGTGTGTGTGTGTGTGTGTGTGTGTGTGTGTTACCGTTGATAGTAGGATGCCAGTTGATATAGCTGATGAGTTTATTTTTGCTGTAGTGCAGCTCGGTGAATGTCTGGTACACCTTCAGGTGTGTGTCGACTTTCCCTTCATACACACTGTCTTCTCCTAACACACACAAATCATTCACAAACACATCCATCATGTTGTTCTGCTGGATGGCCACCTCAAACCTACACACACACACACACACACACACACACACAGATGTCAAGAGGATAACTTGGATGGAGAAATGGAAAATGAGACTAAGCACAGTATTAATGATTGAACTTTCTCACCTGGAAGTGATGGAACTGAGGAAGTTCTTGAGGTTCATTGACTGCAGGATGCTCTCTTTCTCCTCCTCTTTCAG
This sequence comes from Silurus meridionalis, assembly GCF_014805685.1. Lineage (NCBI taxonomy): Eukaryota > Metazoa > Chordata > Actinopteri > Siluriformes > Siluridae > Silurus > Silurus meridionalis. The sequence continues at coordinate 16,280,040 of NC_060899.1, forward strand.
TTCCTGAGGTTCATACTGGGTCCACATGTTCTTTGGGTATTTCCTGTAAATCACATGGCAGGTTTGAGCTTCTCCCTGAAACGCAGTCCTGACTGATGTTTGTTCAGAGAAAGAGCTTTCACAGTCTGCTGACTGCTTCACAAAAGCCTTTAAAACCATAATCAGGTTTAATGCATGGCTTGTGATGGGACGTTTTCTACATGCTTTAAAGCAGAGGTTTTATCATCAAACATCTGTTCAAGCAGGTGTTGAAATGACTGTGAGGCATCGAGGAAGTATTTTTAGTGTCTAAAGTGTTTTTTTCTCTGAATATCACTGATGTTTATGTCACACACAGAATTTCTCATGTGGATCAATCGCTCGAAATAACCAACCGTACGCTACATTAGAAAGGATCTATAACGTGTTTAAAAGGTACTAAAGGTACTATAATGTCTATTAAAGGTACCATATGATGTTTCTGAAGGTATGAAAGGTACTATAAGGTGCTGTTCACGGTACTAAAGGTACTATAAGGTGCTGTTAAAGCTACTAAAGGTACTATAATGTGCTGTTAAAGGTACTAAAGGTACTATAAGGTGCTGTTAAAGGTACTATAAGGTGCTGTTAAAGGTACTAAAGGTACTATAAAGTGCTGTTCACGGTACTAAAGGTACTATAAGGTGCTGTTAAAGCTACTAAATGTACTATAATGTGCTGTTAAAGGTACTAAAGGTACTATAAGGTGCTGTTAAAGGTACTAAATGTACTATAAGGTGCTGTTAAAGGTACTAAAGATACTAAAAGGTGCTGTTAAAGGTACTAAAGGTACTATAAGGTGCTGTTAAAGGTACTAAATGTACTTTAAGGGGTTATTAAAGGTACTAAAGGTACTATAATGTGCTGTTAAAGGTACTAAAGGTACTATAATGTGCTGTTAAAGGTACTAAAGGTACTATAATGTGCTGTTAAAGGTATTAAAAGTACTATAAGGGGTTATTAAAGGTACTAAAGGTACTATAAGGTGTGTGAATGTACCATGAGGTCTGAGAGGAAGAGGTTTTGGTGTTAGTGACGGCTTGAATCCCACAGTTATGCTCCAGTTTTCTGATGCTGAAGCTCTTGTCCTGGTATGAAATGCACTCGGTGTAGAATCCCTTCGTCTGTGTGGCGCTGAGGTCAGAGAAATGCACCGGAGCCCCGAATTCTCGTCTTAGCCGTGATATCTTATAGTGGAGCTGAACAGGAGACAGAGTGTGAGTGTGAGTGTGTGTGTGTGTGTGTGTGTGTGTGTGTGTGTGTGTGAGTGTGTGTGTGTGTGTGTATGTGTGTGTGTGTGTGTGTGTGTGTGTGTGTGTGTGTGTGTGTGTGTGTGTGTGTGTGTGTGTGTGTGTTTACTCTGGTTCCTATTTCTGTACTTGACTCCTCCTCGATCTCTCTCTCGCTGCCCAGTGAAACCCAGATCTTTGGTGTAGGACTCTTCAGCTCCTCCTCAAACTCCTCTTCACTTTCTTCCTTCACTTCCTCAGTCACTACTGGGGGGGGCTGAACATGCGCACACACACACACACACACACACACACACACACACACACACACAGGGAAAATTTGCATGCCGGCTGCATTTCTCTGAAGGTCTGAATTTTACTATGTTATCATTTTCTCTTAGAAACATCTTCTCACCTCCAGCATGCTGTGTTTAGCTTCTGGAGTGAGCACCAGATAGAAGCCCTGACCATAGGTGAAGTCACGATCAAACACCAGCAGCATCTCATCTTCTGGATAATCCTACACACACACACACACACACAAACACACACACACACAACAAACACACACAGTAATTGGAGAAAGTGAGAGGTGGAGAAATGAGGAGTGGAGAAGTGAGAGGTGGAGATATGAAGGTTCTCACCAGCACAGCCTGTTTGATGGGGCTGAAGTCAGACACGGCCGCTCGGGTTTTCATGTCCTGGATGATGTCATTTTTCTTTAACAGCTTGTAGGGCTTCTCACCTGTGACGTCCTCATCCGTTCGACAGCCGAACAGCTCCTGCGTGGCCGAGGTCAGAACCAGAGGCTGGACGTAGTCTGGGTGTTCTGAGGACGAGTAAAAACACAGACATGAGACTGAGGAAAGTATTTTATTATTAATATTATTGTTATTGTTGTACAGTAAAACCATCCCAGCCCCTTACCTGTCTGTGTCTCTGTCTCCGGTCTAGAAGCTTCCGTTATTTGCTCTGATGTTATTGATTTCTTCTTCTGACCTGAAAAAAAAAAAAAAGAACAGTTTATACTCATGTGATGAATCCATGCTGTGTTAATGTGACAGTGTTCAAGCTTAAAAGCACCACACAGAAACCTTCTATAGAAACCAGAACATTGAATAGTAAAAAAGTCAAATTGAAGAGTATTTAATAGAATTGAAAATCATCTCAGACTCTACACACAAGTCTCTTACCTTTCTTTTTGCTCACAGGTCGTTTTGGTTTCTTTGCACTCATATCTGCTTAAACACACAATATTACATTTCAATATAAAAATACAACTCTATAGAAGTTTAGTCTCTGAGAGTAAAAAACACTGATTTGGCGACATCTAGCGGTATAATAAGATATCGACCCTGAAACACTGAGAATCACCTGATATCGATATTCATCACATCTCTCTCTTAAAAGCAAAACTACAACATATAAATCAACACAGAGTGGACGAGGGTTTCGTTTTATTAATATGTAGAATAAATTATATTATATAACAATATCATAAACTTTTTTTTAGATTATATGAATAATAACCTTAATAGTATAAAACATATAAAGAAAGGATAATAAAATTAACCCTAAGAAAAATATCCGTCCAATAACTGTAATCATCATCATCATCATCATCATCATCATCATCATTATTTCCCAAATCCAGTTCGGACCTTTTCCTTTTGTTACAGGATCCCATTTGATTAGTTTTTTTCCCAGAAGTTTTTAACTTTATTTTGATAATTTTATTCACCATTAACTAATAAAACTTCCAATAACCGCGTGAAAGAAGTTAAAAGTTGATATTTACCTTTAAAAGTTGCAGTTAATTTGCGTTCAGAGAAACACCGCTAGCAATACTCGCGTTTCCGGCAACAGAACAGTTGCCAAGGTTACCGCAACAACCGAGGGGCGTGGCTTTCTTCAGATTGACACGCGCTAGACTCCGCCCCCCGGAACGTTTTCATTAGGCATAAGGAGCATGTGGATGTCAGCTGGAGACATCAGTCACTGCTCCGATTCGGATTAGTATTCGGATTCTTTCTGAAGGAGGTGTGTGGAAGTGAGCACCTCGTGACAGATGGAGGTTTTTACTCCACATCTTTTTCTCTTCTTCACTCTTTAATGTGCTTCTGGACGAGTTGTTTTGGCTTCATCTGATTGGAGCGAGGTTTAAAAAAAGAAAAGAAAAGAAAAGAAAAGAAAAGAAAAGAAAAGAAAAGAAAAGAAAAGAAAGCATCTGATGTTCTCAGGTGTGAATGACCTGCAGGTGAGTCTCATCTCCACGTCATCAGCTCTCCTTCTCTATCCCTGATCTCACATGGAGAACTGTGAGGGTTCCTCTATCTCCATCTTAATGCCAGTAACGTGCTGAGAGCTTGGGTTTGTCCTCCTGGGATGGAGGGAGAGGGCCAGGTTACTGAGTTGGAGATGCAGTTTGTTATTCAACCCTGTCCAGGTCAGAGCTCAGGTACAGATCTGCTCTGATCTTCTGTTCTGTCTCCTGTTTCTCCAGGCTTTATGACTGAGTAGGGATTTTAAACCTCAGTATTCACCAGGTTATAGATGATGGATGGATGGATGGATGGATGGATGGATGGATGGATGGATCATGTTGTTCGTCCCACAGGAAGTTCACAGAAGTCAAGTGTGTGAGCAAAAGTTTTCAGGAAATAAAAATACAATCAGTAAGAACGAGTTGAACAGTTGAGTCGTGTGAAACCCTGTGTGATGAGTCAAAGTGAAAATGAACAGAGGATGAAAGATGAGTGGAATCATAACAAGCGCAGAAGAGCAGCTACGGAACAAACACTCCTGCAGCAGGAACCTGGTGTAGTGGTTTTAATGGTTATAATGGAAACTGTAGTGATTGTAATGGTTATAATGGACATGGCAGGGGTTATTATGGAAGCTGCATTGTTTTAATGGTCATAATGGGAATTGTAATGTGTCTAATGGTCATAATGGGAATTGTAATGTGTCTAATGGTCATAATGGGAATTGTAATGGGTTTCATTGCTACAGTGGGAATTGTAGTGGTGATAATGGGAAAATGTAGTGGGTTTAGTGGTTATAATGTAAAGTGTATTGGTTGTAATGGAAGCTGTAATGGTGTAACCCTGTGGGTCTTTACTTCTGATACCTTCAGATGCTATTTCTGATACCATAAACCTTTGGTGAACACTGGTTTCTATACTGGTTTCTGTGGTTTGATTGATGATGATTGATGATGATGGTGTTTACAAACATCCGTTGGCATGGAAACCGTTTGGTAATGGTTTTAATGGTTTCTAGCAGCTGATGGTGTGTAATGTGATTTGTACTGGAGTCATTTTCATCGTGGACTTGTTTTATTTATTTGCTTGTTTACTCACATATTTAGTTAAATATTAATTTAACAATATTATTATTATTATTATTATTATTTTCATGTAAATAATAAACTCAGTAAATATAATAATAATGTTCTATGAAATGATCTCGGATCTTCTGGAGCACTTTGTTTAATAAAATGGTGGTGTTTTGTTTTAAAACGCTACAGGTGAAGGTGTGTATGAGCTCACGGGTGTAATCAGGTGACGTGTGTGTGTGTGTGTGTGTGTGTGTGTGTGTGTGTGTGTGCGCTCGAGAAACCTGCAGATCAGGTGACAGAAGCTTCTGAAGGCGTAGATCATATGACAGAGGGAAAAAAACACCAATCTTTCAAGGCATCTCTGATCTGATGTACACGAGCTCCTGCTCCATGACTGTTTATTAGATTGGATTTTTTTTGTTTACTGTCTCGTTGGATCAGATCAGATCGGATTTATTTATCCCGTGTCTCGGTCAGCAGCTTTGGGCAGTGAACTTCAGCCCACACGCTGAGTTATGAGTTTATAAGAGCTTTTTATTACGTCTTCAGCTCTTCAGTTTCGCTTCAGAACCTCACTGCATGCTCTCTTCTAGGTGAGAACTGTGAGAAACGCTGTGGCTCCTGCTTCTCAGACGAGTTTTTTGAGATTTAATCATGTTTATAATAATTTAATAAAATATATAAAATACATTTTCATTGATTTTTTTTAAATTATATTTTTAATTCTAAATTTAAAAATAATTTAATTGCTGCTTTTTTAAATTCTAAACTTTGTGCAAACAAACAAACAAAAAATTATAAATAAATAAGACGTGTGTGTGTGTGTGTGTGTGTGTGTGTGTGTGTGTGTGTGTGTGTGTGTGTGTGTGCTTCCAGACATGGACGACTCGGGATCTTCCTACCTGGCCTTCAATGATTTTAACAGCAATGGCGGCTCGTTGTGGGCGGAGTCATTGGCCCAGCAGGAGCGTCAGGAGGTGGAGAGCTTCAGAAGGAAACTCAAATACTTCTTCATGAACCCCTGTGAGAAGTATCGAGCCCGAAGCAGGAAGCCGTGGAAGCTGATGCTGCAGATCATCAAGATCGCCGTCATCACCATCCAGGTACTGAGATTCGCCGCAGCCTGTAGTAGAAACATTTGAAAGTGTGTGTATAATTATGGAGATTTGAGATGGAGATGAACAGTGAAATCTCACTCACTGGTTTTTTTTGGGGTAAATGTCTCCCAGTTCCATGCCCAGTTCTCCAGAGCGTGTGCTTCAGCGACTCTTGGATAAGAGACTCTCTTTCGTTTCTGGGTTTTATTTTTGTATTTAAACCAAAACAAGACGTCTGAAAGTCGTTCTCTCCTCAGCTGGTGTCTTTCGGCCTGAGTAACCAGATGGTGGTGACGTTCAAGGAGGAAAACCTCATGACCTTCAAGCACCTGTTTCTGAAGGACTACGAAAATCACAACGCCAAAGCGTACGCCGTGTACACTCAAAACGAAGTCTACACACACCTCTCCTACATTGTACAGCAGGTGAACACACACACACACACACACACACACACACACACACACACACACATTAAAACCGATTTGGTTTGATCTTTTTTTTTTATCTCCTGACTGTTACTATCCAGACTGTTCCTGCCATGTGTTTTTTTCCCCCCAAACTGTTACCACAAAGTTGGAGGCACACAATTAAACTCTTTCCTTCACTTGAACTCGGAGATCCAAAAGTGTTCCAGCATGACAGTTGGAAGTGTGTAAAAGATCTCCTGCTGTAGATCTCCAACACAACCCCAGGCCTCCTCACCTTCTCACATACATCAGTACCTGAATTTAACACACTTGTGGCTCAATGAATCTCTACAAAATCTAGAGGAACATCTTTCCAGAAGAGTGGAGCTTTTATAACAGGAAATGGAGACTAAATGTGGACTTGGATGTTCATAAACGAGCACAAACCCAATCTTCAGGCGTCCATGTACCTTTGTGTCCATACTGTTCTTGTGTTCTCTGAATGATCGAATTCTATGATGTATTCACATTAATATGGTGAAAAATTGTCAGCACACACACCTTTGCTAAGCCCTTTGTAGTGTGTGTGTGTGTGTGTGTGTGTGTGTGTGTGTGTGTGTGTGTGTGTGTGTACTGAAGTGTTGAGGGCTGCAGGAGTTTTGAGGGAATGTGGGACAGAAGGTACTGGTTGTGTGTAGAAAGGGAACTGTGTGTACCTGAGGGTTGTGCTCAGCGTGACTGCGCGTGACCTCAGCCAGGTGTCTGCTCCGTTCCTCACCCTGAGCTTTTCAGGAGGGGGCGGAGCAGAACAGGGGCGGGTTTTATCGGTTTGATTTATTAGTTGTCACTTTGGCTAAAATGTTGCACAAGAGCCAAAAGCAAAACAGTTCAGCAGGTTTTTTCCACACACAGGATGGAGTGTGAAGCGTGTCCAAGAGCTTCCATGTTGGAATTTTGCAGTAGATCCTGAAAATTGTGTAAATTTTTTTTTATATAAACATTTTTAAACATCCAAATGAATATGATTAGAGATGTAAAGTAACACGACTTCTCCTTCAGTGTTGTTTTCTAAATGTGATATGATTTTTAGTGTCCGCTTTGGCTCATGGCGTTCTCTCATCAGGTCCATGAGGTCTTCACCTGGAACGGGTTTCAGTTCACATGTGTTTAAACCTCATTACTGCTCCTGCAACTACTGTACAGATCCATATTATAGAAAGAAACACTCAGTTAAGGAAAGAGAGAAGATCCATCATTACTTTAAGAAATGAAGGTCGGTCATTTGAAACATCTCAAGACCTTTGTATCCCCAAGTGCAGTCTCCAAAACCATCAAACACTATGATGAAACAGGCTCTTATGAGGAACGGAAGACCAAGAGCTACCTCTGTTGCAGAGGATATTTTTGTTAGAATTTCCAGCCTCAGAAAACACTGATTTACATAAACACTTCTGAGTTTAAGTCACATACATATTTAAACATCTCCTGTTCAGAGGAGACTGCTTGAGTCAGGCCTTCATGGTCGAATTGCGGCGAAGAAACCATTACTGTGAAGAAACAACAAGCAGAAGAGACTTGATTATCCAAGAAACACACAGAATGGATATTCGATCAGAAAACTGTCCTTTGGTCTGATGGGTCTAAATGTGAGATGTTTCTAACCACCATGTCTTTGTTAGAAGTAAGGTTCCTGAACGTGTGGTTCCCACTGTGAAGCGTGATCTAGATGAATATCTAACGCTTCTTTATGTTCTTGTGCTAGTTCCTGCGTTTGCAGAACATAACGGTTGGGAACCACGCGTACGAGAAGGACGGTCATCACATGATGTTCTCGGAAAACAATCCGATTCGCTGATTAGTTTTTAGTAACCATGTGACCTGCAGTGTGTAGTTCCTGACTCGGATCATGGAGAAGAACTCGATTAGTTTTCCAGCACTGTGTGTGACATTATAAGTCATTTCCTGTATATTAATACATCGACTGTAGTGTTGATGACCATTTATTTATTTATTTATTTTTACCCAGAATGCCTTGAGATTTACCCCAATGCTCCGCCCCAATCCACGGCACAGGACACACACCTGTCCAACTTCACACTGCAGTTCAAAAGGTAATGGGGTTAGAAATTCATTAATTATTCACTTAAACAAACAAGCAAATAAATAAATAAATAAAGCAAAAATAAATAAGCAAACCAAAACAATGCAAACATGTATGATTTAATTAATTAATAATCCAGTTTGGAATCGGACGTGTGTGTGTGTGTGTGTGTGTGTGTGTGTGTGTGTGTGTGTGTGTGTGTGTGTGTGTGTGTGTGTGTGTCAGGTTGCTGGAGGTGAACGTATACTTCACTCTGAAGGCCATTAACCTGCAGACGGTGCAGCATCACGAGCTTCCTGACTGCTATGACTTTAGCATAATGGTACGCCCATGTGACTCATGATGGAGTTTCTTCCATTTTCTCTCTCTCTCTCTCTCTCTCTCTCTCTCTCCCTCCACGTTACTTTATTTCCATTAAACCCCCGTCACTCTACATCTCTCCACACTTCCTCTTTTTCTTTCTGCTTGGTTTGTAGGAAAGATGTAATAATAGAGACGGAATTTTCACATCGAACACTTCCTCATTCCATTTCCTAAAATTCCTTTATAGTTGCCATGGAAACCTTTGTTGTTGTTGTAGTACCCCCACACCCCGTCTGTGATTATCCCTCACGTCACATCATCACGCTCCTCCTGTTTCTCTCAGATCACCTTCAACAACCGCGCCCACAGCGGCCGGATTCGCGTGGACCTGGACAACGACGTGGACATCAACGAGTGCCGAGACTGGAAAGTCACAGGAGCCTGTGAGTGTCGTATCCCATGATTCCAATCTTCACGAGTATTTCCTAAACACTCCTACATGCAGCACGTTTGGTCACACGTTCCTCACGGTGTCTGACGCATTTCTAAACATCGCCTTGGTTTGGTGGAGATTTGAGGAGACTCCTTCAGGGTGGTAGTAAAGTCAGGTAGTGGTGTTGGTGAGGTGAGAAGGTCTCTGGATTGCAGTCAGTGTTTACATTCATGTCAAAGGGTTGAGGTCAGAACTCTATAGCAGGAGATCTTCCACTCCAACCGGAAAGCAGATCTTCATGGAGCTACACAATAGTGTGCTGCCAACTTTGTTTTGAAATTTTGGAGAAAAACCAAACGTACCTGGAAAAGTCAGGAATCCTGATAGTTTTGTTTGTATCGTGTAGGAAGTTCCAGATGTTCACACTGGTGGTGTCAAAACCAGACCCGACTTTTCTTTGTGGTGAACTTTACCTCTCTAGTTACTGTTTTTACATCATGTTCCTCCTTCCCTCAGCCCCAAAGAACATCTACTACACGGTCCTGTTCGATGTGGTGATCATCCTCACGTGTCTGGCGTCGCTGATCCTCTGCACGCGCTCCGTCAGCACCGGAGTCCAGCTGCAGTTTGTGAGTCTCCTGAACATATCAACTGTTTTACCGTGAACTAAACGAACGTTAAACGAATGATAAGTGGTGGAGCATAGAGAGACGTGTGTGTGTGTGTGTGTGTGTGTGTGTGTGTGTGTGTGTAACACTTACAGGAGTACACCACCTTCTTCCTGAAGCATTATGGGAAGCAAGTGTGTTGGTCGGACCGGATGGAGTTCATAAACGGATGGTACATCCTCATCATCATTAGCGACGTCCTCACCATCACCGGCTCGGTCCTCAAAATCGCCATCCAGGTCAAGGTACGGTACAAGTCTTCCACTCGCTCACACACACACACACACACACACACACCTGGAGAAGAAACCGTGATTTGTGGATTGGTGTTGAACCATCTCAGTTTGAGTCGTGTTCCTCTGCAGGCTTTGACGAGTTACGACATCTGCAGCATCCTCCTGGGCACGGGCACCATGCTGGTGTGGATCGGTGTCCTGCGCTACATGGGCTACTTCAAGAAATACAACGTAAGTCTCATTAGAGTTCTCGAGCTCTCTGTGTGTACGTGGGAAACTTAACCCCCCTCGTCTTCACCCTGCAGATCCTGATCATCACGCTCAGAGCGGCGTTCCCCAACGTCATCCGCTTCAGCTGCTGCGCCGCCATGATCTACCTCGGCTACTGCTTCTGCGGCTGGATCGTGCTCGGACCCTACCACGAGAAGGTGAGGAGTGAAGTGAAGTCACAATCCGATTTTCTGTCTAACTTCTTTGGAGACTAATGGTATAAGCGGTCAAATCTGCTACAGAGACTTTTGACGTGACGTACGTTTGAAACAAAAGCAGATTATTGTGCAGTAATTAAGTGCATGCGTCACGTTGCAGTTTCGGTCCCTGAACACCGTGTCCGAGTGCCTGTTCTCTCTGATCAACGGAGACGACATGTTCGCCACCTTCAAGAACATGCAGCAGAAGAGTTACCTGGTTTGGTTGTTTAGTCGCGGTTACCTTTACACCTTCGTCTCGCTCTTCATCTACATGGTGCTCAGCCTTTTCATCACCCTCATCACCGACACCTATGAGACCATCAAGGTAACAAACTGCGCCTAGAGAAGGATGGATGTGTGTGTGTGTGTGTGTGTGTGTGTGTGTGAAAAAGCTAGTCCTGGATTATGCTGCTCTTTAAAACCTTCTAAAGTCTTCTCTGGTGGCGTTTTGATGTTTTTTATTTTCCTCGTTTCCAGCAGCAGCAGTCAGACGGAAATCCTGTGTCCGAGCTACAGACCTTTATATCCGAGTGTAAAGATCATCCGAACTCGGGCTGTTACCGCGTGGAGGAACGTCCGTCTCCCTGCTTCTTCTGCTGCACTCGAAGGTAAGGGGTTGAAGAGCTCTGAGGAGGAGGAGAATAACATATGTGAAGAAATGCCACAAAATAGGATTTTTCCCTGTAGGAGGCCCAAAACCTGTTCCAGCATGAAGATCCCCTTGTGCACAAATCCAACTCCATGAAGATCTACTCTACATGGGTTGGAAGTGTGTGGAAGATCTCCTGCTATAGAGCTCCAACCCTGTTGAATGTGAATGCTGACTGCAAACCAGGAACCTCCTCACCTTCTCACCTACATCACTAGCTGACTTTTACTAACATCCTCGTAGCTGAACGAATCTCCACAAAAATCTAGAGGAACATCTTCCCAGAAGAGTGGAGCTCATTATAACTAAATCTTGAATTAAATGTTTAAGAAACACAAGTTCATGTATTCCGATGTATTCAGAACTAAAGTTGTAACTGAAGCATTTCCTGTTTCAGGGTCAGTGACCTGCATGAGAGACTGCAGTGTTGAACGCAGGGATGAAGATGAGGATGAGAAGGAGAACATCGCCCCCTAAACATCTCCTCATTTACACGTTCATGTGATTAGATATAATGTGTAATATAAATGTCAGAAGGTCAGACAGAATGTGTTCTAAAGCACTTTAAGGCTGTGAATGTTTCAGTGATGCACAAAAATATAAATAAATGTTTGTTCCATTGTAAATTGTGATTTTGTAAAAAAAAAAAAGAAAATACTTTTGGGTTTTACACCAAAAAACTGCTATTAGATAGAAATTAGAAATAAAATATTTCAGAAAATGCTGACACTGTGTGTGTAAATCATCTTCTTCTTCTTTCGGCTTCTCCCATCAGGGGTCACCACAGCAGATCATCCGCATGTTTTGTGTTTCTTGATGAAGCTGAATATTTCAGACTCGCATTCAGGACAGAAAAATAAATTGACCATCTCCTAGAGAGCTCCTGAGAGCGGAGTGTGTGTGTGTGTGTGTGTGTGTGTGTGTGTGTGTGTGTGTGTGTGTGGCACTCGTTCAAGGTCG
>NC_060899.1:16294453-16296953 GCF_014805685.1 Silurus meridionalis
CTGATGTACTGGTGTGGGTTCGTTTCCTGAAGACGTGGGAGTCGGTTCATCTCACTGGCGCCGATGGTGATGCAGCTCACGTCGCTTTTACTCCTGTGGTTCGCCGAGCGAGGACCGAACACCCACTCTGACGGAGAAAACGCTCAGTGTTATTACACACACTCAGTTCTCTCTCTCACACACACACACACACACACTCACAATGATGGCGTGCTCATTTTACAGCTCAGAGACAATGAGCTGCACTGTGATTGGTCGGCTTTAAACAACCCGAAAGTGTCCGAATACTTTTGACATGCGTCGTACCTGCCAGGTGAGGTTTCCTGTTTGGTGACGTCACAATCAAATGCGTTGATGAGAAACCTGATTTGTTGGGGTCGGTCTCAAAGCTGTGATGATTGACCTTCACACGGTTCCTCTTTCACAACCTGCTGTACTGCTCAGTGCTACTGGGATACTGGTTTTCTTTGTCTCTTGTCTTTTTTTCTTCTTTTGCACTAAATGTTCACATGTGCACTTTGTGTTGTGAGTTTATGTTGTTGCTGGAGCACCTCGGTCCTGGAGAAACGTTGTTTTGTTTCACTGTGTACTGAACTGCATATGAGGAGCATCAGAGTAAATATGAATATTTATCAGTTTCCTGACAGAAACTAAAACTCCACTGATACCACTGCAGAGCTGAATCCTGGATCCTGAATGGTCCGAAGGTAAATGTGAAACTTCTTGAAGTAAAACGTGTGGAAGGAGTCTCCAGTGTCCGACAGGCAGAGGTGCAGCAGTAACTACAGAATTTAATCTTCAGGAGAGATTTTAGACTTTTTTTTGTAATTTTCTCTCTGTAATATGAACATTTTAATACCATGATGTCATTGAGTGTTCAGACAATACACAGAACATACACAGGGACCCTGCAGTCACACAAACACACACACACACACACACACACACACACACACACACACACACTCTGAACTACACAAGGGAAATACATCATCTGCAGACCACAACGTCCAGGTCTCAAGATTGTTTCCTTTCACTTCTTCTCTTTTTGTTTACAATCTATAGGACAAAGTGCTGCAAAAAAGTCTCACAGCACTATAGCTGCACCGTGTGTGTGTGTGTGTGTGTGTGTGTGTGTGTGTGTGTGTGTGTGTAGCAACTCCACTAGCGTAATTCAAGTATAATATATTTCACGTGATGGGATGTGAATCGTGACAGTGTTAGAATTTATCATCCAAAGCGAAATCTAGAGCTCTGGGGTTGATCAGGTTTCGTTTAAATAAACAAACAAACAAACAAACAAATGAATAAATAAAGAGACAGATGGAGAGGGATAAACACAAAGAGACAGACAGAGAGACAGACAGAGAGACGGAGAGACAGACAGGCAGGCAGACAGACAGACAGACAGACCGGCAGACAGACAGACAGACAGAGAGAGAGAGAGAGAGAGACAGACAAACAGACAGACAGACAGACAGACAGACTCACCTACAAACTCGAGCAGCAGATCTTTGACCAGATGTCCCACTATGGCGTAGGCCACCAGCACCACCACGAGCGCCGCCATCAGCAGGTACAGCACGGCTTTGGGCAGAGGAACGGGCTCCCGGTCGGGCGGCTCTCGGCCCGCGTGCACGAGCGCGTCCCCCTCCGAGTAGGCGTACTGGTACACGCGCTCCGTGTGATTGGAGTCCGCGGGCGCGCGGCTGGCGGGTTCGAGCGCCACAGTCACCACGGCCGCCGTGACCGCCTCCGCCTCCTCCACGCCACGGTGCACGAGCCCGGCCGACCGGTTGACCAGCGGCAGGATGTGGGAAAGGAAGAAGCTCCAGTCCTTGATCGCGCTCGTGTTGCACGAGAGCATGGCGACGCCGCTCACTCTCTTCGTGCGCGAGCTCTCCTCCACCGGGCCATCACTGCCGCGTCTCCCGGTAACAGCTGTCCCGGTTTACCCACGAGTCAGAAGAGTGTGTGTGTGTGTATGTGTGTGTGTCACATACCGGAGTTGGTCATGCTCATGTCCTTTTTTCTGGCTTGGCTTAAGAAAGCGTTCCAGGACGAGTTTTGGTGCGCGCGCACACACACACAAGCGTAATTCCTCCTGCCGGTGCGCGCGTGCGTGCCTGCGTGCTTGTGCGTGTGGCGCACGTGCGCCGTCCGTAATGGCACGAGGGCCAAAAAGTGACACATTGCGAGCTGACTAAATCTCCATAACTGTACAAACACCGCATTACATCACAGTGTAATAAATAATAATAATAATAATAATAATAATGTAAAAATTCACTGCTGCATAGAAAACATTTATTCCACACGTGCGTTTCTTCTCCACTGATCGTAATTGACTCCAAAAAGTGGCTCAAAGTTGACACGTGACGTCACAATCATGCACAATTTGCATATTCATTACACCAGTGTCGTCATCATTGCCATATCAGAATGTGGAATGCAGAATAGAGGTGTAGATCAGAAACTAATATTTTTACAGTATAAATGT
>NC_060899.1:16304453-16341953 GCF_014805685.1 Silurus meridionalis
AGCCCTACCTGTGATCACGTGACTGCTGGGCAGGTTTAGTGTGAAACGGAAATAAAAGTAAAATCCTTTGGATGAACAGAAGAAACTGCTGCTCAGGGTTTCATCAGATTCAGGTGAGTGTGAAGCGCTTTTATATTTATAAACATCTGAGATTCGTTATTGATTAATGTGTGTGTGTGTGTGTGTGTGTGTGAGCCAGAATGGCAGGGAGAGGTGGTCAGATTGTTAAGGAAAGATCTTATAAAGAAGCTGCTGTCACTAATTTACCCGCAGATTTTAATTCAAGTAAGTCAGAATAATTATTTTAAAATAATACAAACGCAAAGAAATAAAAAGCTTCAATTTAATGGATAGAAAAGTTTGAAGAATCAATCTTAATACGGAACTGAATAAACTCACCACTGCAAATCATTCAGAATAATGACGTCACTCTTAACTAAATGACGTCACTTTTAATGAAATGACGTTTTACCTGCACCTCTGACTTTTCCCCGTAGCTCCGCCCCCTAACCCCAGATTTCAGCAGCTAATCGAGTCTCTAAAAGATCTTCTGGCCCTGCGCCCGGGTGGAATCAGTGTGAATGAAGCTCTCAGGTCGTGTCCTCTTCTCTCAGACCCTGAGATGCTGAAGGATCATCCGTCCGTCCGCCACCTGCTCATGTCCTTCCCGGAGATCGTGCATCTGCAGGGGTTCAGTGTTCAGACTCGCCTTTTTCCTGCTTCTTCTAACAGCTGATTTGATCTCAACAACAGGAGTTGATTCTTTTCAGAACATCTCCAACTTATTCCTCTTATAATAACATTTATTAACTCTTCTACATGAACTTGTGTTTGAATTTTTCTTGAATTTGGAAGAAAACAGGGGGAAAAACAGTTCATTGTGTCTTTCACACACACACACACACACACACACACACACACACACACACACAATATTAAAGTTTTACCCAAACACATGGTTAAAATTGTATGTTTATTTATTAGTGTATTTAAATATGAATTTAAATATTAATGCAGAATATCAGATCAGTAAATCTGATGATGTGATCGTGTCTGTTCAGGAACGCTGTGGAACACCAACCAGGCTTTAAAAATAAAATCTCAACATTTATCTTATGAACAATTTCATGTCATTAAGTGTTATTTCTATAAAAAAATGATCACGAGTCCCTGAGACAACGCGAGAAGAAAACCCTCGACTCTAGGAGGTGCTCGCTCTGCTACAGCAAACCATATGGAACTGCTGGGGCATCCTGACCACGCCCATCGTGCCATCCATATCTACAGCTGGGGCATCCAGTGGCCAGGAGAACTGCAGCTTCTGCATGAGGGACGTGAGGAAGATGAAGAGCTCGGTCCTTGCGAGAGATTCACCCAGACACACCCTCGGACCTACAACACACACACACACACACTTTGTTATACTGCATTATTGTGTCAACATTTTCATTTGTTTGCTATCTCCTATTTACTGTTTACACACACTATATGTCTCGCTCATGTCTCACCCAGAGAAAAAGGCAGGAAGAAGTCGTTTTTGCAGAACTGGCCGTTCTCATCTAGGAAGTTCTCGGGGTTAAAGGTGAGCGGGTGTTTCCAGTGCTCCTTATCCATCAATAACGCCATTAAATTGGCTGAAATCTCCGTCCCCTGAAAAAAACCCATTACAACATAGCGCTTTTAAAAGTCTGCATCCTGATTGGTCAGATACATTACTGTTTCCATAGCAACAGATCATTAATGATGCACAGATTTAAAGATTTACTGATCTGAGAAAGTTTTTCTGAAATAAGGAGACGTGTGGATGGAGTCTCCAGTGTCAGTGCTTTGGAACAGTTAGAGGTTCAGGACAGGATGTGAGGGAGTTCCCACTTCCAGCTGCTGTAGCGCAAGTGAAAACAGGAAGTTACAGCTCGCACCTTGGGGATGGTGTATCCTCGCAGCTTCGTGGTCTCTATGGTTTGGTGAAGGACTCCGAGTGGAGCGATGTTCCCCAGGCGCTGGATCTCGTGTACGGTGGCGTGTGTGTATGGGAGTCTGGTGCGGTCGTCCATGCTGGGAGCTCGGTCCAACCCGAGCACACGGACGATCTCCTCGTGACATCGTTCTGAACACACAACACAGACCAGACTACCATCAGTGTGTGTGTGTGTGTGTGTGTGGACTGAGCCGTTTTGAAACCCATGTCAGTGGTATATTATGGTGAGGTGCTGCACCACCTTGTATTTCAGGATGGTTCATCAAGAAGATCAGACCCCACCGGAGAGTGGTGGCTGTGGTCTCAGTCCCCGCGAGGAAAAGATCAGATGTGGACATCAGCAGGTTCTCCTCATGAAACGTGGAATCTTCCTTCAGCTCTTGCTGCTCAAAACAGAAAGTGATGTCATTCTCACGCCAAACACAGCTTCTACACGCAACACAGACACGTCCTCCAGTCCACCACGGTATTATTTTTACTAATCACATCGATATTTATATATATGGAGACGTTGCTGGTGTTCAGAGTCGAGTTACGCACGTATACACGTGTTCATGTGTGTAGTTCCAGAGCTTCTCATGGAGATATGATATTTCTCAGGTTGTGATGATGATCAATGTGAAACTGAATGTCGGAGCTCACGCTCTTGGGCTTCGTACCTTTTTTATTTCCACCAGGTACGCGTCGATGAAGTCGCGCAGGTTCTCCGTGTCCAGGGTCTCCCTGTGCTCCTCCATCACCTCACGAATGAACACTATTAAAGCAGTGCCGTTCCTCCGGACCTGCTGGTGAGGACCAGGCAGGTGTTTTATAAAAGGGAGCAAGTTGAAGATCTAAAAGAAAAAGAAAAAGATTTTGCAGAAGTTGTGATGATCTGCAGCCCTGGTACACTCTGTCTGGAGGAAGGAATGTAAAGAATTCAAGGAATGTCTATAGATCATGACGTTCGTATCGAGTTTGTCTCGCTGTGGTCTCTCTACCATTCTTCACATCATACTTTATCTCCATAATCCTTCCTCTGACCAATCAGAATCCAGAACTCATGGAGTACAAAGTGCTCATGAACTCATTACCAGTCCCACAGAAGAGCCGGCGAGCTGGATGTTTTCATTAAGGATCTCCAGGAGCTTAGCGAAGCGCTTGTTGTCGTAGTCGAAGCGATCTCCGAAGACGATGGTGCAGATGATGTTGGAGATGGCGTTCATTACGGGGTGCATGGGGTTTACGGGTTCTCCTAAAAGGACATGGAATGGATATGATGAAGAAGAACACAAACATAACGCGTATCAGTGAGAGGGAAATCTCACGAGGAGTTCGGCGGCTGACCTTCATGTTTCAGCAACTCAGTTACGAGACACTGCGCTTCCTCGGCCACTCGCTCCTCCACCGTTTTCTTCCCCAAACCGAAGTTACGTAGCGTGTGGAGAGCAAAACGCCGCTGCTGCTTCCACGCATGTCCGTACGTGACGGCGAGGATACCTGAGACAGGGGAATACACGCATAATTATTAGGTTCTAAACTCTAAAATCACTGCAGCGAGTGAGCAGAAGAGCAGGTCTGACCGTAGCCGTTGGTGATCCACTGTATTAAAGGCATGTAGGGCCTCCCGGAGAACACGGTACCGTTCTGAACCAGGGCCTCCTTCACCAACTCGAGGTTATTCAGCACGATCAACGGCCTCCTGCCAATGTAGATGGAGCACAAGTCCCCATACTGCACCATCTGCAGTGGCAAAGCGTAACATTAACTTCACCATGACGGCAATTTAGTGTTACGGTGGAAGAGGTTTGGAGTTTGGGGTGCCAAAACTTATTCTGTATCTTCTCCATAATTGATTAATCGACTGATTGTATTTTTATCCAGTATAAATATATAAATAAATAAATATCAATTATATTCATAAATATTAAATAATTAATCAATTATAACTAATACATATAACACAGAGCTCTCACGTGTAAAAACAAGTCAAAAAGCACGTGGTGTCAGTGATTCACCTCTAGAGGCCGCTCTTTCGTTATCACAATGGACCGAAAGCCAGAAAAAATATCGGTATTAGTTTTTGCCGATACAGTAGTTTCAGTCACCGGCAAAACAGATTAATCGACCCACCTCTAACCTCCACCTCCACCTTCAGCACCTCCAGCACCTCCAGGACAGAATTTTATCTTTATTATTCTGATTGTTTAGGTGTGTTCTCTTAGAAACTCTGGATTCTTCTAGGAACTGGTGTTTATCTGAATTATCCATTTATTACATTTTTTTTAATAAATTAAATTTGTGCCCATTTATCAAATCAATTTAATCAATACAGCAAAAACGTGTATTGCATCAATTTGATTTATTCCGTTTTATTTATATTAAATATTTCCAAATATAATTTTATGTATTATTTAACCAAGCAGGCATTTTATTTTACATTTTTTCACAAATGTTAATTATAATAAAATGCGTAAACATAAAAAAACCAAACAATTTTGTGATTTATATATTTACGATAAACAGTTTATTATTTACAGTCATTTCACAAACTATATAAAATCCCCGACACACACACACACACACACACACACACACACACACACACACACAAGAAAGGAAGTTCAGCAGTAAACTCCTCCAGGCACAGCGTTGTCACGCAATCCTTTCCCTGATTAGCACATAGATAAGCATGGACACACACACACACACACACACACACACACACACTTCTCCTGGAAGAATGCAACCTTCCCATGAAACGTGCAATAAAGCAGACTGACCGATCGTGTAGTGGTCAACGGGTCCTTCATGAACTGCAGCATGTTCCCTATGAAGGGTAGAGGTGTGGGACCAGGAGGACATCGGCTCTTCGATGAACTTAACCTGAAGATCTCGAGAAGGACCAGAAAAACCAGGCCGAGCAACAGGGCCAGTCCTGCAGAACCCAGGTCCAAATATCTCAATAGGGACTGCATGCTGAGAGACTGCAGAGTGCAGGAAGGTGGAACAGAGGTGTGTTTATACTGGACAAACAGGAAAGGGAGGAGACAGAGAGAGAGACAGGGAGAGAGACAGACAGAGCGAGAGACAGGAATGACGTCACACTCTCGTGCTTTTCTCTACACTTGTGTGTAGCTGGAACATGCTGGGTGGGTCCACCTGCATTCCTTCACGCATGTTAAAGAAGTGGTGGAAAGGTCACGTGTATCAGGGGTATCTACTGCGATCTCAGTGCTGTAGAAAAGATCTTCTAACGTTTGTAGAGGAACTGAAATAAACATTTGGGTTGGAGACAAATCTGAAGTTCAGCTTTTATTTACTGTAGGTAACTTAGTGGATAAGGTACTGGACTATGGATCTAAAAAGGTCACGAGTTCAAATCCCAGCCACACCAAGCTGATACTCCTGGGCCCCTGATAAAGGGTCTTAACCCCATAGCTGCTTAGTAGTATGAATGTCAGTTCTGGTCAGTCTCCAGTGGTCCAGCTGTGTCCAGTCACAAGCCCCTCATGCCTACACTCGGGTTGGGTCTGGTGTTACGACTGCGTTTACTGCTAAAAGAATAAACCAACATAAAGACCAGCCGGTGGGATAAAAGCAAACCATGTTCAAAGCTGAAAAAAAAGAACTCGATCAATACAAAGATTTCAGCAAATCTTCAGTGCAAACCGTCAGCGTTTCATCTCAACATCTCAACATCAACATCTGCTCCTCCTCACCATCACACCTGCAATTACACAATTATTACAACTCCTTTATATCACTTCTATTCACTGATTCATTACACACTGCACTACTTCTCCCTCTCAGAGTTTTCACGTCGCATGTACAGCAGGGTGAAAGTCTTTTACATTTTCACTGGGGTCCGAGCGCAGGGTCCGAGCGCAGGGTCCGCCATGATACAGCACCCCTGGAGCACAGAGAGTTAAGGGCCTTGCTCAAGGGCCCAAGAGTGGCATCCTGGCAATACCAGGACATGAACCCTGACCTTCCATCAGTATCCCAGAGCCTTAACCACTGAGCTTCCACAGTTCTGGATTACATGTCAAACAATTGTACCATAAGCAGCTTCTCATGCAAAAGTATTAACACCCCCCCCCCCATTCAACTAGCTCTTTTTTCAGCCAATCTTTAGTTGAAGGCTCATAATTTTCCAGGAGGTAAACTTTCAACACTATACAATAAATCTTTCATTATAGACTTAATAAATAGATTCTGATGGCAGTGACTCGATATTTAACGTAACCGTTAGATCTGTTGAAATATGATATGATTGTGATGAGCAGCTTCTGAGCGAAACGTGACTCCGCCCAACCTGAGACTTCCTGAATGCTGATGGAGAAGCGGATTATTTTAAAGTAAACTGAAAATCGTAAAAAATCCCTTCGTTTTATTTATAATCGTTACCTTTTAATCAGTAATAAATGTTATTAATTTTTGACAAAATTTCCCAAAAAGATTTGTTTAAAAAAATAAAAAAATAAACACCCACAAAGAATGACGATGTCAGCATGTTGGTTTGCTTTTTCTTTCTTTATTTTTTTTTAACTGTGGTTGTTTTTTTTGTTTTTTTTTGTTAAATTTTTTTAGTTTGAGCTTTTTTTTCTGTTTATTTACTGAAGAGAATGAGGAGATTTTTTTGTCTGTTTGTTTTTGGCACTACGTATTTATCTTATGGAGCGGTATGCTGATTTCATAAAACAAATTTATATCCAAAGCCTTTGTTCCTTATGCAAGCAAAAAAATTTGAATACACCAATAAAAATAAACAGGATTAACTTTAAATCCATACTTTACACAACAAATAAAAACGCTTCTTTTTTTTTTTTTTTGGGACCCCTTTAAAAATAGGGGTATTAAAATATTTGACATTTCTTATCACAAATCAATGTGATGAGAGAAAAAAAAAAAAGAATGTAAAAACTGTACAAAACAAAATGATAAAATTCATTTTTAAAAAGTCTTGTGACCAAAAGCCAAGGTAGACTTTCATGATTCGTTTTTTTTCTTTCTCTTCATTGTCATTGGATAAGGATCTCGGCATTGGTTTGAAAAAAGGAAAAGAAAAGAAGAAAAAGTCTGCGCTCGTTATTTCTTCTGCTGGATGTAGCGGTTGACGGGACGTCCGGACTGCTGCAGGGGGAAGTGCTGATTCGCCACCGCACCTGAGAACGACACCAAAACATCACTCCATTTATTCTATAAACACAAACCACAAAGTCAGAGTTACACAATTGTTGTAGGACGTCTTTGGATGCTGCATCAGATTCTTCCTACTCTCTACACTAGGAGACTCCAACCTGTTCCAGCATGACCTTTGTGCACATCTCCATGAAGATCTGCTTTACATGGGATGGAAGATGTGGAAGATCTCGAGTGTCCTGCTAAAGATATATTGGAACTCTGCACCAGGGCCTTTTGGTTGAATGAATCTCCACAAAATCTAGTGGAACATCTTCCCAGAAAAGTGGAGGTTATTCCAATTTTGTCCACACATTTCTGGCCATAATATTGTACAATTGTTTTGAAGGTATTTGGTTTCACTGCTGCGTCTTTGAATTACTTGAACTAGAATCAGGCTCTTAACTGAAAGGTGGCGCTGTTCCAGTTCCTCCTGGGAGAAGCGTTGTGTAACTCAGTAATATTCTCTCAGATTCAGATCCAAACCTTCCACATTATTTAAGCCAGTTTAGCAGAACTTTCAAGCTTCAAACATGATACTGCTGTTCTCGCCCAAGTTGCTCATGATGCTTCTGCATCTCAAATTCTGAAGTGTTCCAGTCCCTGTTTTATAGTAACATGATGCTGGCAGCCCTGTGCTTCACAGCCGAGATGGTGTTCTTCAGAATGAAAGCCTCAAATTTTCGTTCCTTTCCACAGAACAGCTGATTCCTCAGGTTTGATCAGGATTTTCTTGTATCCACTCAGGAGGTTTATTCCTCACCTCTGGTTCGCTTTCAGACAACGATTAATGATAAACACGCTACACAACAAAACATTAACTTCATCATCTCATGGTTGTGGACGTACCCTGGGAGATGAAGGGCTTGTTGGACTGCTGCATATACGTCTGCGGCATATGGAAACCCCAGGAGACCGATATGGACCCGGTGCCGCTGTGGCCCAGCGAGCGAGAGACCGGACCTACAGAACCAAACGGAGCCTGGAAGCCTGCTTCTGAAAGATGGACAGACAGTAAGAGAGATTATACACGCACACGCGCACGCACATACACACAGAGCACAATCACTCTGTCTAGCGCAACCCGGAAAAACTATTGGTGCTGATGAATCGGTTGACCTCCAGTACGAACCCAGTGTTTAAAGAGTGGGATTGTGAAGGAAGGTGCTCACCCAATCAATTACACCATATCGGTGAGACTTACCTGGACTCAGTACAGCACACACACACACACACACACACACACACACACACACTAACCATATAAGTCTGGAACCACCTCCAATATAATGCCTTACAGTCGGAACTTAAGGACACACACTCATACACATACACTCATGCGCACTGTGCTCTCCCCCTGGGTGTGTGTGTGAAAGTGTGTGTACCTGACTTCCCCACCGTGCCATTAGCCAGTATTGCCCCGGGGTTGTTCAGGTGGTGGTTGTGCCAGGGTGGCCCCCCGTCCCGCCCCGCTGGCTGGGCAAAGATGATGCTGGGGTCATTGAGGGTGGGGTTTGACGTGTGCCCCGTCCCTCCGTTCCCTTGTCCCTTTCTCATTGGGAACTTTACCCCCGGGGAGGGCGGATGGGAGGGCCAGGCGCCTGGTGTGAGCATGCCCATGTACTGAGAGGGTGGGAAACCAAAGAGAGGCAGATGAACCTGCTGCTGAGGAGGAGTTGCAGAGGGAGGAAGAGCGGGATGATGAGGGGATTTGGACGAAGCGGAGGAGGACGAGGAGCCTGGCGAAGGCTTGCCGCTCTGAGACGACTGAGGAGAGATGGAGGGCTGGATGAACGTAGACGGCTGGGGCGAGTATGGAGGCGTCTGACGCGTGTCCGACTTCAGAAATAAACACTTTATTACAACAGGGTACTGAATATACAAAAAAAAACACTGAAGGTTATTGGTTCTTACACATTCTGATGTCTGCCTGGTCCGGCCAGGTCGATCCTGAGACGTACCACTTTGAGGAATAGGGATGGCCTGAGAGCTCCCCATGGCACGTACCATCTGAGGAACTGATGTGGGAGGAGAAGTGGATCAGTTTATCTAATATTAAAGGAGATAACCATTGTGTGTGTGTGTGTGTGTGTGTGTGTGTGTGTTTATACCCTGTGTAGGAGCTCCTCTCTGTCGGAGGTTTCTGTAATCGGGACATTCTCTCCGGACGTGTCCTATGTATCCGCACTGGAAACAGCGTCTCTCTCTCGGCTCTCTGTCCTCCTCACGCACCTCCTCGTCCTTATCAGTCTCTTTCTTCTTCATCCTGCACACACACACACACACACACACACACACACACACACACACGATTAACCCTAGCAACATGTTAAATACACACACACACACACACACACACACACACACACACACACACACAGCAGTGTACCTGCGTCTTTTCGGGCAGTCCTTCATGTAATGTCCAATTTTGCCACAGATCCGACAGCAGCGGTCGTTCGGAGCGAGCTCACCATCTGTAAGCACCTTCGAGTCGAAGAAGTAATCCTGATACACACACACACACACACACACACACACACTTACTTTATTATCGCATATAAAAAGGGTTTCTGCAGCTTTCACACCAATATGAGTGAAATGTCATATGCCAAGTATCACTAAACTCGCACTTCTCCTTCGCTTCCGAGAGATTCACTCTAATAGCAGGAAGCTGATTGGCTGTTGCATGTTGGTCTCATTTGCATTCGTAATACAGCGAGTTATATTTGGACCAACGAAAGGAAGAACTACAACCACCACAGAAACAAATCATTTCACCAAAGTCAGTGTGTGTGTGTGTGTGTGCGTGTGTGTGCGCGTGTGTGTGTGCGTGTGTGCGTGCGCGCGCATCTTACCGCTTCCATCCCCAGCTTCGGATAAAACGGAGTTCCGAACAACTTCCTGCCGTTAATAAATGCCTTCATGATGAAATTAGTCACTGGGAGAGAAATAAAGGCAGAGTAATCAAAATCTACAGCCTCCAAGTTACCTGGTGTGTGTGTGTGTGTGTGTGTGTGTGTGTGTGTGTGTGTGTGTGTGCTTACTTTTCCGTGAAACTCCAGCACCAAGATTGTGATTTAGATCAAAGGGATCTATTTAAATAAAAAAAAGAAGAAGCATTACCCTGATAAACAAGAGAACAAGAGAAACCGGTAGGGTGCTGAAACCTTTGAAGGAGCGTGAAGATGCAGGTGAAGGTACGTACCTTCGATGGCGATGCACTTGGAGGTCCACTGCTTCTCGAAGGTGGTGAGGCGTTTGTGCTGCCTGATGGAGATCACGTGCTCCTTGAAGTCGAACTCCTCCGTGTAGAAGCGCAGCAGGCCGAGCCACAGCTCTCCAACTGTCTCGCTGTTCTGCTGGAACTCTGGCCAACGCCGCCGCTAACACACACACACACACACACACACACACACACACACACACACACACACACACACACACACACACAGGAGATATTTAAAGCGGTGCTCATAAGGATGGAGATGTTTCGGGAAAAAGCCGTTTTTGGTGAGTTTCTCTCACCAGCTCGTCCAGATCATCGAAAAAGAACGCGTTCCAGCCGTCCACCATCCTCTGAGGAACCGAACTTCCATCATAGATCTGCACCACACACACACACACACATGTAACATTTATACCTCTATTTTACTGTGTGTGTGTGTGTGTGTGTGTGTGTGTGTGTATACCTCCTGCAGGACGGGGATCACAGGAGGCTCTCTCTGCTGCAGGAAGTACAGCACCATGAGGATATAAGCGTAAGATGAGAGACTTCCCCTCGATGCATCACCGATGTCACACCTCTGCAACACACACACACAAATTAACATTATACTCCTCATTCTAAACACGCACACACACACACACACACACACACACACACACATGACTTTTTTCTGGTTACCTTCGCAAACACTTTCATGGTGTAACCTAAATACTGTACACGTGGGTCCAGGGCTGCGTACGTGGCCAACATACGAGTGTTGTGCTGAGCCTGGAGACAGGACCAACAGGAAATTATTACACACACACACACACACACACACACACACACACACACACACACACACACACACACACACACACACACACACACAGAGAGAGAGAGAGAGACAGTCTATGATGGGCTCACTAGGGTGTTGTATAGGCTGATGTCTCCTTCCAGGCTGCTCTGCTTGTGTTCGAACTTGACGATAGGCACTTTGGCAGTCGTTATAGGCAAGATATTCCTCAGACCTACACACACACACACACACACACACACACACACACGAGCCTGAAAATATAGCTAAAAGGCACTGATGTACGCTTTTTTAAATATATATTATATATATAAAAACTTCGACGTTCTGCATGTTTATTGTAACGGCACTAATTTTATTAATGTGTGATTAAGTTGTTATTAATTTAATCCTTTGACAGCCCTCTATATATATTATTTTATATTCTTTTTACGTTTCTTCAGTACTGGACAGCCATAAAAAGCATCCACATGCCGTACGCTGTATGAATGTGTATGTGACAAATTAAATTCGGTCCGATTAGTTTAGGTCAAATGCTCAGTGGTTAAGACAGGGTTCAAGTCCCGGTATCGCCAAGCTGCCACTCTTGGGCCCTTAACACAAGGCCCTTAAACCTCTATGCTCTAGGGGCACTGTATCATGGCTGACCCTGTGCTCTGACCCAAAGTTCTGAACAAGCTAAGATATTTGTCTTTATTGACAGGGCTGGTCTCATAGAAATCTATACAAAATCTAAATATATAATGGCATTACATATACTGTGGTAATGTGACAGTTTTTCCAGGTTGCATTATACAGTATGAGAGCGGCCTCTAGAGGTCAATCACAGATGGCACATGCTGTCTATTTGTAGTTTCTTTTTGTTTGGATTGAATTTCTTTTATTTGCACTTTTATTTTCCTCAGTATTTACTAATATAATTAATATTTATTTCATTTAGCACATTTGCATTATTCAGTAGCTTTTTTTATTCTCGTAATAAAGTTCAGTACTATTTTGAATGAAGTGTTTTATTTTTTTAATCAGTATTTTAGTTATTAATCGGGTATCAGCAAATACGCTCCAATCTCGCCCCGATAAAGACAATTTCCACAGCTTTCTTTGCTCGTATTGAACAAGAGTGCAAATATCAGGGGATGGAACTGTACATATATCAAATGTAAAAAGTTTCCTAAAAAAGGTACATTTTTGATGAATAATTATTTAAGAAATAAACAAAAACACCTGCTTGTTGTATTACCTGTGTGTTTCTTCAGCACCTTGGCTAATCCCTCGATGATATCTTTACAGTTCAGTTTCTGAAAAGAGAGAACAATGGTGTGTGTGTGTGTGTGTGTGTGTGTGTGTGAGAGAGAGAAAGAGAGATAACGTTCATTTAGTACTATTTATTTGTGTAATTTTGTTGGGGGTGTAACGGTACACAAAATCCATGGTTCGGTTCGTACCTCGGTGTTTAAGTTACGTGTTTTGGATTTCGGTGCAGTTATGGGGAAAGAACGCAAAACTAAGCTGCTTGTCGTTTTTTTTTTTTATTCACGCAGATTATTACTATTAACATTTGTGAACAACAGTTTACATTTTTAAAACAAATGCCTGCTTGGTTAAATTGATTTATTCTATTTTCATAAAATAATATTTTATGAAAATAGAATAAATCAATTTAATGCAATACACTTTTTATTATATGGATTAAATTAAGTAATCAATTAAATTGGCACAAATTAAATTGAGTAAATTAAATAAATGGAAAAAGGTAATTAAATAGTTTAGATTTGTTTTACATTTAATTTTCTAAAGATATGGTCTACTACTCTCTAAAACGCTAAAGAATCCATAGCGGTGGTGTTAGACGCTAACCAGGAAGTGGCTAGCGGCTAACACTAGCACTATGGATTCTTTAATGTTTTCATGCATGTGCAAAACAAATCGTATTTCCAGTACAGAGTGAGTGGCTACAGTGGCACTGCGCTACCAATCTTTTCTTTTTTTTTGTATGCTTTATATAAGTCATAAGTGCAAGTTCAAGTGCGAGGCAGAGACTAAACAAACTTGTGTTCCTGAGGGAACTCAGAGGTGTATCAATGTTCTGCACACGGTACACGTGTTCCGAGCCGAAAGCCCTGTGCCCAAAGATTTCAATACGAATATGTGCACCGCTACACCCTTGTTTTTATACATGTAACCACACTGGTCAGGAAGTAACGCAGTGCTCGACGTCATCCTGACTTCCGGAAATAAATCATGTACCTCTGCAGTGTTGTGACCCTCCAGCGTCATACAGATGTCAAGGTCACTGTCCCGGAATCCAAAACCGTTCTTGGAGGAACCGAACAGACACAGCTGGGCTTTATCTGTGTACACACACACACACACACACACACACACACACACACACACACACACACACACACATTCCTTCAGAATCATAAACTCCCAGAAATCTCATTCATACCCATCATGCAATAATAAAGATTACATATGAATCAAGGAAAGTGTGTGTGTGTGTGTGTGTGTACCATTATACTCCTTCCTAATAAAGCGCTCCAGACTGGCCAGAATCAGTTCCCTCCTCTGCTGCTCTGCCACAGACGGGGACAACTCATCTACACACACACACACACACACACACACACACACACACACACACACACACACACACACACACACACACAAACTTTTCTCAGACTTTTGCTGCACTCTTTTACAGTTAATTAAATAACAAGCAGTCTTCTTTACTGGAGAGAGGTGGAGTCTGGATCAGGATCAGATTAAGCTCCTCCTACATGGGTGGAGTCAAGCCCCTGAACCATAAACCCCTGAAGTTGACTTTATTAGCTTGCTGATGCTTTGCTAATGTAGCGAGGCTTAGCCGCTCACCGTAGCAGCGTCTGCACAGGTTGTCGAGGATTTCTCTGAAGCGCTCGGTCATGGGAGGCAGAGGAGTCAGCTCCATCTTCTTAAAGTCTTCAGGACAGTCATCTTTCAAATGGCCGTCTCGCTTACAAATACTGCATACCACCGTCGGAGGCTGGACACACACACACACACACACACACACACACACACACACACACACACACACACACACACACACACACACACGGAATTATTAAAAAAGTGGGAATATGACATGCCATAGTATCTAACAATTAATATAAATAAATTAACTCCACCTGACCAATCAGAATCCAGAATTAAACACAGCTATTAATAGAAATCCTCACCTTTCCCCCAGTGAAGATCATCCTGTCGAAGATATAGTGCAGATCCTCCGGGGCGATGTTCTCACGTTCCGGACCTTTCCGTCGCCCCTGGTCCCGCTCCTCGTCCTCGCTATCGGGGAACATGCTGTTGTGAGGGGACGGGGTGGAGGAGGAAGAGTGATGCGCACCGTCCTCATCGTCGTCCTCCACAAGCAGTCTGGACAAGCCTCTGCTCACACGCCGCTCTTCATCTCCGGCATCGTCTTCGTCTTCATCCTCGTCGTCCTCTGTGCTGTTAGCTCCGTCCTCGTCCTCGCACGTTTTGTGGTCGGCGGCACGCGATCCGGTCGCCCGGGAGGCACGTGGACGCCGCACGTCTCGCTCGGGGACGTGTCCGTTGCGGCTCTGAGGACACGCGAAGTAGCGGTACGCGGTGCGGAAGCGCTCCTGGATGTACTCGAACACCATCTGACTGTTCAGACTCCGCGCTACGTTTCTCTTCAGGGCAAACGGGTCTGAGGAACCAGACGACATCATCTGCTCAATTCGTAAACGCGGCCAACAAACGAGCTGCTTCGTGTAGGAACCGTTACATTACTAGCTAACGTACATGGTTAATGTGTGTTAGATAGCTTTATGTACATTTGCACCATGCAAACTATTTTTTTGCCGTGTGTGTGTGTGTGTGTGTGTGTGTGTGTCTCACCCTCGATGGCGAGGCGGCGGCGAGGCCAGTTCTTCACGTCTCGAGGTAGAAGCTCTTTCAGCCGGATGCTGATGATGTACTCCTCCAGAGCAAATTCCAGTGTGTAGAAACGCAGCAGCTCCAACCACAGCTGGCCGAGAGAGACGCTCTCCGTTCTCTCCAGCACCAGACGAGTCTGTTAGCGCACACACACACACACACACTTACATATTTACACACATACACACATCTACACAGCAGCATCTATCCATCACCCTGTAGTGAATTAGAAGGTAATCAAATGACAGTGATATTAGAGAAAGATAAGAACTATGTGTGTGTGTGTGTGTGTGTGTGTGTGTGTGTGTGTGTGTGTGTGTGTGTGTGAGAGAGAGATGATCATCTCACCTTGCCCTTCTGGTTCTCTTTCTTTTTCTCGCCCGGTTTTTGCCCGTCATGTTTTTGGGGGTCGTTTTTGCCCTTGTTGTCTCCACGCCCCTCGGTGGCGCTGCCGGGTCGGTGCTCCCACCCCACAAAGTGCCCTGACTGAATGGCAGTCAGGTGATATTCATCCACACGCTTCACATCAAACCCTTCGATCTGTTTACACACACACACACACACACACACACCCCATGCCAATATTAAAGATAACCGGAAATGTTCTTTAAAAAACTGTGTTAAGCAGTGCATTAACAGTAAATAAAGCTTAGTGTGTGTGTGTGTGTGAGTGTTTTCATTCCATACCCAGTAGCCAAGGTACACAGGTAGAATGGGCTGCTTCCTCTGCTGCAGGAAAAAGATGACCATTAAAGAGAAGGAGTAGGAGGGAATCCCACCCTCGGCCTGGCAGTCCACATGACACAGCTACACACACACACACACACACACACACACACACACACAGAGACACACAGAGAGAGACACACACAGTATTATTAATATTTATAGATGTATCAGGTGTTCTAGCATGCACAACAAGTCTAAGAGTGTGAGTGTATATGTGTGTGTGTGTGTGTGTGTGTGTGTGTGTGTGTGTGTGTGTGAACCTTAGCCCAGTAGCGGAATGCTAGCACCAGAGGGACCAAACGAGGCTCCAGCTTGGCCAATGCAGCCAGGTGATTGGTGGTGAGACATGCAACATCATTTCCTGCGCTCACTTTACACAACAATCCACTGTGCAGACACACAACAACAACAACAACAACAACAACCGTCTCACAAAAGTGCCTCAAACAATGAATAAATCAACACTGGTTCACCAGATTACAAACGTAATATATCAGCAGCCCGAAGCTCTTAGGAGGATTTTAGATTTAAAACAAAGACAAAGCAAACGAGGGAACTGCTAGTTTAAGTTGTGGTTTAATGTGTGGAAAGATCAGAGTAATGACAGAACCTCCACTGACCTGGACACGTCATTGCAGAAGATGACGGGAACTTTGGCGTGGAAGTCCGACTCCACATCTGAGAATTCCTCTGCACAAGACAAGTCACATGACAAGAAAAACTTACTACGCTCAGTGTAAAGCTGTGTGTGTAAAGATAAATGTTAGCCGTAAAGGTGTGTGTGTGTGTGTGTGTGTGTGTGTGTGTGTGTGTGTGTGTGTGTGTGTGTGTGTTGCTAACCGCTCTTCTTCAGGATGTCCAGCACTTGGATGAGAACGTCAGGCTGCGTCATCTGAAACACCGCAGTGAAAAAAGCGTAGACAAGTAAGAAAACCAGTCACGAAACCCCAGCACTAGGAGGACACCTGGTGGACAGGTAAAACACTTACCCCAGCGGGGTAGAGCACGTCGATGTTCACGTCACTGGACTTGAAGGCGAATCGCGTGAGACAGGAACCGTAGAGACGCAGAGAGCATGCTGAGACACAGAGACAGCACAATAACTACACAATAGTCGTGAGGGGTGTGTGTGTGTGCGTGTGTGTGTGTGTACATACCAGGTAGGTGTTTCTGGATGATCAGCTCCATGCTCCGCAGCACAACTTGCCTCTGCTGGAACTCCTGCTCTGAGATGCCGTGTTCCTGAGCCGCCTCCAGCACGGCCGTGTTCAGAGCTCGCAGCTGAGCCGCAGACGGAGCAGGTAACGAACGCAGCTCGTTCTCTTCCTGCTTCTCCTAAACACACACACACACACACACACACACACACACACACACACACACACACACACACACACACAAACACACACACCAGGAATAATACTGTATTATTGATAATGAGAAATATAATTACATTAAGAACCTAATGCCTATTATCTGCCCAAACCCCTTGTAGGACAGGTGTAAACAGATCACATTTCTTTACTATTAGGGGGAAAAACACCTGGAACATTCCAGACATTTAGAAAACATTTGGATTCAGGTGATAAAAATGACTTTCGACATTAAATTTAATTATAAATGTATTTAAAAGATTGTACTGTGATTTTAACTGTGTGTGTGTGTACGTGTGTACGTGTGTGTGTGTGTGTGTTACCATGATGTTCTTCTTGTGCCGTTTCTCTTTGATGTGTTTGTGAGCACCCTGTATGTTGTCCACGTGAATCGAGCACAGTTTGCATAGATACTGGAAGTTCGGGTAATCGGGGGACTGCTGTAGAGATCACACACACACACACACACAAAAAAAAACACCCAGGCATGTAAACGTGAAGCCATTAACGGCATGTTGACTCCCAGCACTCATCCTTCTGTCATGTCTGCAGATACCCATGATGCACTGCTGGGTGTGAGTGTGAGGTGTGTGTAGTGAAGGGAGGAGGGGGGGTGTGTGTTTTAAACAGGTTTTAGAGCTCTATATGAGACTCCTGTGAGGAAGCGAAAGCTCTCACCTTGGTCAGTCTGTAGATGTAGTCTCTCTGCAGTCTCTCCTCAGCCTGTTTCAGTCCCAGCTGCTGATCAGACATCAGGTTTGTCTCGTCCTCGGGGTCAGGGGCGCACTCTGCTGGCCGTCTCGCTAACAACTCGCCTGACACATGAAATCACACACACACACACACACACACACACACACACACACACACACACACACACACAGATCCAGACCTCAATTAAAATCAAGGGAAAAAAATATGTTGGAGGAATATTTCCATTAGTGATCTCTCTCTCTTTCTCTTTCTCTCTCTCTCTCACCCATGTGTCTGTCTTTCAGTGCAGGTCTGGGGCAGTTACTGGGGGGCATGTTCTCCTCCTTGGTGTTGAGTGGCGTGAGGTTTGCACTCCTGCCCCCCTGCTGAATCTGAGACCTCGTCTTGCCCCTCTCCCCCGACCCCGTTCTACCAGTCAGTCTGCGTGCTTTGCCTCTCCCCACCTCATGAGAGCTTCCTGCTGCCCCTTTGCCCCCGGTGTGCCCACCCTGTCCCTCCTCCTTTGCTCGGGGTGGTGCTGTGTTTTTACTGCGATTCGGTGTCTTGGCGTTCTCGCGCTCCTTTGGAGCTCTAGACGAGGCCTTGTTCCCACCCGAGCGAGATGGCTTCCCTGACTTCAGCGGGCTTCTGGTTTCGTCCATAGTGCTCATGCTGCGGTGTGTGTGTGTGAGCGCACGAGTGTGTGACTAAAAATATTTAAAAGAAAACTAAAATAAAATGGACTCGAGGCTCCGCAGGACAATTGGGTTCAAACCTGGGGAGACAGAAACACAGGGAGACAAACGTTTATTACGTAAAAAATTCTTTTTGCTATTTAGAGTAACAGCAAAGCTGGGGGTCAGGATGTGGGCGTGGCCTGACGTTCCTTTCATATGATCGGCCATTTCATTGAACAGTCACATTTTTGAAAGCAGGAGCTAAAGACAGGAGGAAATTTCTGATACGATTATTATATTTCCAAAAAATAAGCGTCAAAACCCCTCCGGACAGGAACGAAGGAAAAAGTAGGGTTAGTTGTAGGATTAGTGCTGTCTGATACTCTCATAACATCCATACCGTGATCATGTACAACACGATACATTGTCCTGAGATACTGTCAGGGTCAAGACACCTTTTTTTTTTTATTCTACTTCAGTGTTTGACAAAAACATCAAGATGTAAATCAGAAACGTAATAAAAACACAACTAAGAAATGCTGCTGTATTTTATTCAGGGTCCTGATGAATAAAGAAACTCTTGAATCTGATTGGTGATCTATTATCGGGGTTTTATAGCCAAATGCTGGACCTGATACCTTTTTGTTTCTATGGCGACACCTCGCACAAATTGAAACGGTGGAACCGATGTAGTTTTTTTGTTACGAGACTTTGATGAAACACTCGCTTTATTTTGAGAAAGAGGCACTGATGAGGGAATTACCGTTTTCACCTGCTATAATTTCAACGAGAACGGGAAACATCTGGTTTCTCAGCCGTTTCGCATCATCATGTGATCAAATCCCTGTTGTATAAGCGATACGACTCGCTCCAGACTGCACGGTTACACAAATTCTCCTCACACCGTCAGACCCGACAGGCGAACATCAATAATTCACCGAACTGCGGCGGGAACTCGGAAAAAACTTAATCAGGTCAGATGTTCACATTGAAATAAAAACAGTCGCGTGATCCAGAGTTCAACCCGAAGCTTGTACAGAAATTGCTATTTCTTTAATCTCTCCACAATGACGGAGATACAACATCCACCAACATCTACTGATATTCAGAATTTGAATGATGACACTTTGTGAATGTTTACACTTTTCTCAATAGAGCCAAGTATTAAATAATAACAACTGCATCACAATTATATGAGTTTTATTAGGAAAATTATGAATCTTATTTAATTTTGTTTATTAAACTTTATACATCAGTCAGCAAACTACAGAACGCACTTAACAATTCCATTCAAAAATAAAACCAATTCTATTGATATAATTCCTTTATGTCAAATATTTATTATAACGAATAGTTTCCCAGAAACATAGCTGGTAAACACACATCATTTACATAACGCGTAGGGACGTCACGGCGGGCAGCCAATAAGAATCCGCCGCTCGTTTGCATCTCATTTGCATACGGAAACGCTGGCAGCGTGCACGATATACATAGAGACGTATCGTTTACATGCACATATTTATCTCAGATATAACAACCAACAGAGGCGTGGAGAACAAATCGGAGTCTGATATAATCGATCATTAAGAGTTAAACATGATTTTAGAATCGGATTTAAATAAAAATAAAAGGTCATTTCTGGTGAACCAAAACAACGAAAGTCACGCTGTAGTGTTTATTTAAATATATATGTTTATACACAGACACACAGTTGCACAATAATAAATAAATAATCCTAATCATATAAAAAACAAAAAGAAACATGATGTAATGTTAGATCAGAGGTATGAATCTGATCTAAGCGGAATATCTATGCTAAGCTAAGCGGCTGCTAGAACACCACGGTGAAGTCCTACAGCGCTGCGGCTCCTGGATATCCCTCATTTAACACATCTGTTGCACTACGATCTGCTGGAACTCGTGACATTACGTTTTTAGAGTCTCTACATTGTGTTTTCGGCGTGTTTGTGTCTGCACACCCCGGAACTGTGCGTGTCTCTGTTAGCACGCTAGCTCATCAACGCTCTCCCTTTAACACACTAACTCACCAAACTGCAGCAATCCGGAGCGAGCCGGTCAGCACACGCCCCGCGCGCGCATGGCGAGCCGGTTCTCAGAGCTGTTTCGCGGTCTCTCGGTACGAGTCTGCGGTGAAACGCGGATTTACACGCGGCCCGTTTCCCCGCCTGTGTTTTTGTTTTGCTCATTCAAGGCCCCGGCCGCCATGTTAAC
This sequence comes from Silurus meridionalis, assembly GCF_014805685.1. Classification (NCBI taxonomy): domain Eukaryota; kingdom Metazoa; phylum Chordata; class Actinopteri; order Siluriformes; family Siluridae; genus Silurus; species Silurus meridionalis. Next base: position 16,325,269 of record NC_060899.1, read on the forward strand.
TTCTCCGCCGAGGTGCATTCTGGGTAACCCCGTCAGCTCTGGATAGATGGACGGAGGGGCGCGTGGGTCGTGTCTCAAATCACCCTTTCGCCCTCACCGTGTAGTGCACACTTCAACCTCAAACCCGAGGGGCAAAATAATCCACAATATAACTCAGATCGACAATTATGAACCTAAAATGATAATTAGAATAAAATCCTGCTTGATGAAATGATCAATAATAACACTGTAGTATTACATTTAGACACCATATGTAGGGCGGATCACCTTATTTGGACGACGCCTTTATGAACGCCTTTTGTTTACGATATTTAAAAAAGAAGGAATACTACGATATTATAGATAATAACTTATAAATATAAAATACATTATTTTATTGTTATTGTATCTATGTATTTTCTCTATAAATGTATTATTATTCGTGTATATAGATTCAATATATTCAGTATACAGTATTAGAGACCATTTTAATTGTTGTGACGACACTGCGCATGTCTGATCCATTTCCGGTGGCGCCATTTTTAAAGCACCGATCTGTCGAAACAAAATGACTAACTCGTACTTTTTTAAGTTTCGCGAAAACCTGAACACTTTGGACATTTGCCAAAACTCAAAACAAATCGAGTGGAATTATCTGAGCCCTAAAATCAAACATTGGGGCAACTTTTCACTCAGAACATTAAAAAGGTTTACCTGAAGTCACGTATCCAGATGTGTCATTATTATCTGTTTGAGACAGAGCGTGGAAACATTCTAAACAACAAGTCTAAACATTTGCTCATACAATGTGTTTATCTTGTGTTTAGTGACGGAATAAATCAAATGCTGTCAGAAATGTCCCTTGTTTGGTTCGTTGCTATAGTAACCGGGGAGGTTATTTTTCTTTATGTCTGTGCTAATAATATTAAATCACATTCCGAGTAAATAAGGTCTGGAGTTGATACAGCTGTTTGAAAAGAACAGTCTGAGCAGGAGTTGTGATCGTGATCGTTTATTATTTTGCTCTGCACTGTACAGACAGATAAGCATTACTTTTCAAGAGATTTATCACCTATTAAAAGAGCCTTATTACTATCATAATGAAATTTTTTCATATTCATTGCCTTTGAAATTGAAAAGTTTTTCTTACTTATGCATATAGTTGGTGGGTGAATCTAACAGTTAATTAGTTAATAACTAGAGGTCGGCCGATAGTGGATTTTACATGAAAATGTGCTAAAGGAAATAAATATGAATATATTCATTAATAAATATAATTATGTAATGAATAAATTATAAATAATATATATAATATAAGGCTCTCCATGAAGCGCGCAGTCTCGCATGTAAAAACAAACAGCAGTGATTCGCCTCTAGAAGTAATAACAACGCACCGGAAAAACTATTGTAAATATTTTTGCCTATAGCCGATAGATCCAGCAATCAACTGTCTGTACATCGACCCCTATCAATAACTAAAGCAAATTTGTTGCTCGAAAGCCAATCTTTATTATTAAATACTGATATGATATGAGTAAAATGTATATTCAAAATTACATTTTCTAAATATGTCTCTGGCATTGTAGAAAATATGGGGGTAGGAGCTTCCAGTGCAGGATTAGTACAGACATAATATAACAAAATATAAGTACAACAGATGTACAGATGTTTTTTACAAGTGTGCAGTTTACAAATGTACCATTTCGACTCTATGTAGGTGTCAGTTATGATGGACAGTGTGTAGTTATGAATATTTTAATTGTTCATGCTAATTATAGCCTGTGGGAAAAGGGTTTTTCTGCCTGGCTGTTCTGGTGGTCAGAGCTCTGTAGCACCGTCCCGAAGGTGACAGTACAAAGAGAAAGTGGGCTCAGTGTGTGGGGTCCAAAGAGATTTTCTCAGCCCTTGTCTCCACTCTGGAGGAGTGAAGATCTTGGAGATTGGGCGGTGGGGCACTAATAATCCTCTCAGCAGTCCTGACCGTCTGCTGTAGCCTCCTAATGTCTGATTTGGTAGCTGAACCAAACCAGACAGTTATAGATGTACACAGGACAAAGTGGAACTGTTTCAGCAGCTTGTTGGTGAAGAAGGTAAAACATCTGCTGGGACTTTTAGCAATGAAGTCAATGTTATTGTTCCACTTCAGGTCCTGAGAGATGGTGGTACCCAGAAACTGCATGCTAGCTAACCGGAAATGTCCAAGGACAGACTTTTAAACACTTATGTACTAAATCTTGGTATTGTTTAATATTTTATTAAGTACTAAATGACACAATGCACAGACTGTATTTGATTTTATTAATGAAACCGTCTTATTTTATTTCGGTCATGCAAATGTATGTGTTTAAAACTTTGTTCTTTGGAAACTCTTGATAAAAAATGTTAAAGAAAACGGATATATTGTGTTGAATGTGTGTGTATTGGTTTATTGTTTACATTGAGGTTTTAAATCCTCTTTCGATTCTGGTGCGGTTTATCGTTTCCAGTCAATACCGCGCACTTTCTGCGCACACGCTTACTTCCAAAGATAGGAGTGTTGCGCCACATACTTTTTTTTTTTTTTCTGCGCGTATCGAGCGCAGTGTTGATTCGCAGTAACTCGCCGAGCCGCTGTGCAGGAGCCGGCGGTCCTTCAGCAGAAGGTTGAAGGTATCAGAGAAGATGAAGCTGATCCTCCTCTGGGCGCTGGTTTTACTCCTCCTGAACCATGTCGTGGAGGCGAAGCAGAAAGACTTTTACACCTTTAAGGTGGTGAATAGCAGAGGGAAATTAGTTTCTCTGGAGAAGTACCGCGGCTCGGTGAGTGAGGCTCGCGCGCTTCAGGACGGAGTCTCTCACTAACGGTCTCGCGCATGCAAAGAAAATAAATAAAACATTTCTTTTTAACACCTCATTCACTGTTAACAACTTTGTAGTTTGTTTCTTCTTCTCTCCTCCTTGTCTGTGCATTAACAATAAAACACTAACGTGGAAAAGTTTTGCCTTTTTTTCCCCCTGGTGAAGTTTCTCGGCGTGCGCGTGCCTACGTGGCAAACCTCATCATCTTCTGCACGCGCACAACCCACGCGCATCACGTCTATGAATGATTTCTTCTTCTTCCATCTTCTTTCCGGTTAATGCATCATGCATCATGCAGACCACAGCAACATCTACACCACATAACATCATTATAATCCGTATTTACATCAGAGCTCCTTCAATGATCACAAAAATACATCTAATCACTTCCTTATAAGCTCAGAGTTATTAGTAGAGCGCTTTTAACCATGCATTGTCCCACAGCAGATTTACAGACACTTGTTTATAAAAACCTTACTTTATATCTTAGTGCCTATAAATTTATCCCTAATGAACAATCCAGTGGTGACACAGTCCAGGAGAAAAAAAACTCCCTGATGGTTTGCGATAAATTAATTCAGAGAGTGAAGGAAAAGCAGACAACAAGCACTCAACACCTCTGGGGACACCGCATTAGTCTGACTGAGAATCTGAGAGTCTGTAAAGAGAAATGCAGCTTCTTTGTGAGAAACAGCTGAAAGATGTTCTGGATTATTTAACACGTTTGTGTTTATATATTTGCATATTTTCTTCTGTCAAAATTCCAATGTCTTCAGTATTAAAGTGCGAAGTTAAAATAAAAAGATAAAATAAAAAGATAAAACATTAAGAAACCTCCCGCGTTTAATAGGGAGGTGTGAGTCACTGAGCAGTGAATGAGATGAAGCTCTAGATGGCGCTCTTCAATCGATTTCTGTACTGAAGATGTTTCAGATTGCGATCGAGTGTGTTCAGGTCTCACATCTGTGGGGGTTCTGTTTATCCTGTAGATGATTCTTTTCCCTCTGCAGCATGACACTGACTGAGTGTCTTTATTCCACATGTGTCACCTGTAATTACCATTAAATTCAAACCCACACTGATGTTTCATTTTCATTTTATAAATCACTTACAAACTGATCTCACAGAATCAGTGCAGCACGAGTGAGAGTGCAGGACTGTTTATCAGCACGAGGAAGCTCAGGTGGTCTCAGGTTATCTCAGGAATTCTTGGTTATGAACAGGTGGTCTCAGGTACAAGGTCATTTTATGTAAGAAAATGTAAACTTAGGTAAGAACGGGTGGTCTCAGGTATGAACAGTTGGTCTCAGGTATGAACGGGTGGTCTCAGGTAAGAACGGGTGGTCTCAGGTATGAACGGGTGGTCTCAGGTAAGAACGGGTGGTCTCAGGTATGAACGGGTGGTCTCAGGTATAAACGGGTGGTCTCAGGTAAGAACGGGTGGTCTCAGGTATGAACGGGTGGTCTCAGGTATAAACGGGTGGTCTCAGGTAAGAACGGGTGGTCTCAGGTATTACCAGGTGGTCTAAGGTAAGAACAGTTGGTCTCAGGTATGAACGGGTGGTCTCAGGTATGAACAGGTGGTCTCAGGTAAGAACGGGTGGTCTCAGGAATAAACAGGTGGTCTCAGGTATGAACAGTTGGTCTCAGGTATGAACGGGTGGTCTCAGGTATGAACGGGTGGTCTCACTTACAAACCGATCTCACAGAATCAGTGCAGCACGAGTGAGAGTGCAGGACTGATTATCAGCACGAGGAAGCTTAGGTGGTCTCAGGTTATCTCAGGAATTCTTGGTTATGAACAGGTGGTCTCAGGAACAAGGTCATTTTATGTAAGAAAATGTAAACTTAGGTAAGAACAGGTGGTCTCAGGTATGAACAGTTGTTCTCAGGTATGAACAGGTGGTCTCAGGTAAGAACAGTTGGTCTCAGGTATGAACGGGTGGTCTCAGGTAAGAACGGGTGGTCTCAGGTATGAACGGGTGGTCTCAGGTATAAACGGGTGGTCTCAGGTAAGAACAGTTGGTCTCAGGTAAGAACGGGTGGTCTCAGGTATGAACAGTTGGTCTCAGGTAAGAACGGGTGGTCTCAGGTATGAACGGGTGGTCTCAGGTATGAACGGGTGGTCTCAGGTATAAACGGGTGGTCTCAGGTAAGAACAGTTGGTCTCAGGTATGAACGGGTGGTCTCAGGTATGAACAGGTGGTCTCAGGTAAGAACAGTTGGTCTCAGGTATGAACGGGTGGTCTCAGGTATGAACAGTTGGTCTCAGGTATTACCAGGTGGTCTCAGGTATGAACAGGTGGTCTCAGGTATGAATGGGTGGTCTCAGGTAAGAACAGTTGGTTTTAGGTAAGAACAGGTGGTCTCAGGTATGAACGGGTGGTCTGAGGTATGAACGGGTGGTCTCAGGTATGAACGGGTGGTCTCAGGTATGAACGGGTGGTCTGAGGTATGAACGGGTGGTCTCAGGTAAGAACAGGTGGTCTCAGGTATGAACAGTTGGTCTCAGGTATGAACGGTGGTCTCAGGTATGAACGGTGGTCTCAGGTATGAAGCGGGTGGTCTCAGGTATGACGGGTGGTCTCAGGTATGAACAGTTGGTCTCAGGTATGAACGGTTGGTCTCAGGTATGACGGGTGGTCTCAGGTATGAACGGGTGGTCTCAGGTATGAACAGTTGGTCTCAGGTATGAACGGGTGGTCTCAGGTATGAACGGGTGGTCTGAGGTATGAACGGGTGGTCTCAGGTATGAACGGGTGGTCTCAGGTATGAACAGTTGGTCTCAGGTATGAACGGGTGGTCTGAGGTATGAACGGGTGGTCTCAGGTAAGAACGGGTGGTCTCAGGTATGAACAGTTGGTCTCAGGTATGAACGGGTGGTCTCAGGTAAGAACAGTTGGTCTCAGGTATGAACGGGTGGTCTCAGGTAAGAACAGTTGGTCTCAGGTATGAACGGGTGGTCTTAGGTATGAACGGGTGGTCTCAGGTAAGAACAGTTGGTCTCAGGTATGAACGGGTGGTCTGAGGTATGAACAGGTGGTCTCAGGTATGAACAGGTGGTCTCAGGTATGAACGGGTGGTCTCAGGTAAGAACAGTTGGTCTCAGGTATGAACGTAAATAATCAGCAGCACCACCAAAAGCCATCACACTAATAATAACTGACTGGAACAGTTACACCCCTAATATGTAAAATACACTGTTATTGTTATTGTAGTTAAACAGTAGTAACAGTGTGTATTATATATAGTATATATAATAGTATATTAGTAGTAAGATATAATAGTACTGTATATTCTGGTGGGTCACTGAGAGCAGCTCTGACTGTACAGTCGAATAGCAGCAAGGAGAAAAGATCTTCTGTATCTCAGGATGTAACAGTGTGTCACTGAAGGAGCTGCTCAGAGAGGAAACTGTTTCAGTTCTGCAGTAGTGATGATAGTTTAGCTTCCATCCTCTTCTCCCACCTTCTCCTACAGTATATTTAACTCGCTTAATCGCACATTTGTGTCTGTTCTAAATGTACCTCAAATTAATACTTTTCACATTTTAAATACTCAAATCAACATGGACAAATATAGATGTGTGTGTGTGTGTGTGTGTGTGTGTGTGTGTATCAGGTCTCCTTGGTGGTAAATGTAGCGAGCGAGTGTGGCTTCACTGAGGAACACTATAAGGACCTGCAGCAGCTGCAGCGGGATTTTGGACCGTACCATTTTAACGTTCTGGCGTTCCCATGTAATCAGTTCGGCCAGCAGGAACCCGGCAGTGATAAAGAGATTGACAGCTTTGTGAGGCGAGTTTACGGAGTCTCCTTTCCGCTCTTCAGCAAAATCGCTGTGGTGGGGATCGGGGCCAACAATGCCTTCAAGTACCTTGCAGGTAACACACACACACACACACACACACACACACACACACACACACACACAAAATGCAGTATAAAGTTGAAATCATTTGTTTAGTGTGAAGTGGGCGGAGCTAATCTGGATTTTTAGTTGTGTAGGACTTTGACCAATCACAGTGCTGATGTATTGACTGTAGTAAGAACTCGCTAATGTAGTGAATGAAAACTAAGCAAGCAACCAAAAGCAAACCGAGCAGTTGAACATTAATTTCATGAACCCGTGTCCACTCTTCTCTTTCCAGAGGTAACCAGGAAGGAACCTGACTGGAATTTCTGGAAGTATCTGATTGATGTAGATGGTCAAGTCGTCGGCTCTTGGAGTCCCAAAGTATCTGTGAAAGAAATTCGGCCGAAAATCACAGAGATGGTTCGCAAACTCATCATCAAACGCAAGGAAGAGCTGTAGACACACACACACACACACACACACACACACACACACACACACACACACACACACAATCACAAACATATCCATCCAAATAACAACAGAATGTGAAATGTAATACTACATATGCGCTACTATGGAAACCACTTTTACACACACACACACACACACACACACACACACACACACACACACACACACAGCCGCTGTCACACAGAAGAACTTCAAGGGTCCAGGAGGTAGACTGTGGACACGACGTGACGCACTACATGGTGTTTCTGTAGCGTTGTTGCTGTTTGACCTCTTCCTGGTCAAATCTTTCATGTTTCAGGAAGTAGAAGGAGCTTATGATGCTACTCTGTAGGTGTTTAAGACCATCTTAAACATGTACTGTGGGTGGGGTTTTGGACTGAAAATAGTGGAGGAGGGTTCAGTTATTAAAATGTGATTAGCTGAGGCATAAAGATACCCAGACCTTCTGAGGTATAACGATGAACAAAACAATGTCTTGTCAAATGCTGACGCTTGTGATGGCAGACATTTTGGAGACTGGAGGTCATAAAGACTCCGCCTTTCAACATTAAGTCCCGCCTCCAGGTTAAAAGTCTGAAATGTTAAACTAATTTTGACTCAAACTTTGTAAATGCAGATGATTGTTTTTTTACTTAATGATGAAAACAGAGGGTTAAAGTATGAAAATGCTAAAAAAAAATAAAATAAAATAAACAAATGAAGCAAACGTCAGATAATAAAAATGTTGCTGAATCATTACAGCAATCATCCCCCTTATTTGAATAAATATTTTAAATATAAAAAAGATCAAAGATCTTTGAAATTACGGTCGAATGTTGTTTGTAGGACAAATGAAAAAGAAAGAAACACAGTTACTGTTTACATGCGTTACATTTATTTCTGATTCCAAACATATTCTTCAGAATCAATTCAGAATCAATTCAGAATCAATTCAGAATCAATTCAGAATCAATTCACTTTTTCGTTTTTTTATTGAAATTTTATTCAATTGTAAAATTTCTCCAAATCTTTCAGCTACATGAACATACTGTAGGCCCAGAGCGATATGACAATCTAAACGTGTTCACCTAAACCTTCATGATGCTCCTCATGAAGCAGGTTGAGTTTCTGAGGACTTCATCAGGAACTGATCACTTCTTACACCATTTTCCAATTTGTTCATGTTTATTATTAAAAAGCTGGGATGAGGTGCACAAACTTTTAAATAGTGGTGTATAATAAGTCTGTTGGTGGATTTTGAATAAAATAATAAAGTCTGGTGACTGAAATCTCATCGCCTTGTTGAGTTTTTGTTTAGTGTGTATTTTGTACCAAACACATGAACAGAAAGAGCAGATGTTAAAGGCAATAATAATAATTTTAGCACAGAGCCATGAAGACCACAGACACTGAACAGGACACGTTTGCTAAAAATAAGACTCTGGTGTCTCACTCGTTTGTGTCTGGTCCCGAGGGTGCGGATCTCCAGCCTGAAGTAGCCTGAGGGCCGTGAGTTCCACATGTCTGATCTTGTGAAGGAGTGAGGATCTGTCGATTCACAGTCGAAAGTTTGCCTGGGGGGGTTTCAGTTCTCCATCCTTTCAATAAGAAGAGAGTAAAAATAGATAAAAAATGACTGGTGGAAAATTTCAAATAGTACTGAACTTTATTACAAAAAAAAAACATTACTGAATCATGAACATGCGTCACATTAAATAAATATGAACTGTTAATAAATAGAATTATATTAATAATAAATCATAAATTACACATGTAAAAACAGAGTGCGGTGTCAGTGATTTGCCGCTAGAGGTCGCTCTCGACAATGACAGATTTTTGTCGATAGCAGTTCGTTCTAGCAATCAATTACTGGTGCCGATAAACAGGCAAAACCGATAGATGTGAACGCTGACTCAACAAAAATAACTTCTGGTCTTTACACTCATTTCGTGCTGTCAGCTCTTTGTGTGCATTACCTTATATGGAGTTTTGTGGGCGTCGCTATATGCAAATGAGCTGCTTCGGGATGCGGTGTTGATGTTGCAGCTGATTGGCCTGTGAGTTAGAAGTATAAGCATTTCTCAAACACTTCTCAACTCCTGGACTTGAGAAATTCTATGCAATTCCAGATAATAAGATGTTTTGAGGAACATATTTAGGTAAGATCGGATGAGGAGCTGAATATACGTAGCCTCACAACTCCTTCATGTTTTTTTAATGAATCTTTTTTATATTTATTTTCTAATCTTTTATATTTTTATATAAAGGTTTATGATTTATTCATAGCACAATTATCGTCATCTCTTTCAGAACATTTTTACTAACAGACATAACAGCTCAGATACCTTTCTAATTAGAGTTAATGAGAGAAAACATACACCTGTGTGTGTGTGTGTGTGTGTGTGTGTGTGTGTGTGTGTGTGCCCATTTGTAAACAGCATGATAAAGCGGTTGTGTTAATGTGTTAATTAATCACAGCCTGCAGGTTTGTCACATAAATATGATTTTCTCACAGATACGCTTCATTAAGAGAAGCCAACACACACACACACACACACACACACTTACCTCAAGGCTCTGTAAGATTAAAAACCCAATCATCATCATCATCGTCGTGATTTTCACCGACGTATTGAGAATGACAGCCTTAAAGGCAATCGTATGGAACTCATTGCACACAGCTTCGTTTTTCACTTCCTACACAAGAGTCTTATCCATGGTGTTTATCTTTTCTCTTCTCTTTCTCCTTCCTGTTACCCTCAATTTATTTCCATCCCTCCCCAGGCTTCTCGTGTGAGCCGTCGTTAATCAACGAGAACGATTCGACTGGCGAGACGGTGTTTTGGTTTCGCTCCGAACCCCAGAATGGCTTTTTAAAATCAGCTTGTCAAAAACTGTATTATCTGATATTCAAATCTAATGATGATCAAGGCCAGTGTGGGAGTTTGAGTTAGCGTTCATATACTCCTACTTTCCTTTATTCTGATTTAAAATAAGGAAAAGGAGATGATTACGGTTTCTCACAACACTAGTGGTGCTCAGGCATTTGAAGAATCAAATGCCATAGATTTAAAAGTAGCTTATATTTAACTACAATCAGTGTGTGAGTGTGTGTGTGAGTGAGTGAGTGAGTGTGTGTGTGAGTGAGGGAGTGAGTGTGTGTGAGTGTGTGTGTGTGAGTGAGTGAGTGAGTGAGTGGGTGAGTGAGTGAGTGTGAGTGAGTGGGTGAGTGAATGAGTGAGTGAGTGAGTGGTGTGTGAGTGGTGAGTGAGTGTGTGAGTGAGTGTGAGTGAGTGAGTGAGTGAGTGTGTGAGTGAGTGAGTGTGGTGTGTGAGTGAGTGTGTGAGTGAGTGAGTGAGTGTGTGTGAGTGGTGAGTGAGTGAGTGGTGAGTGAGTGTGTGAGTGAGTGAGTGGGTGAGTGAGTGAGTGAGTGTGAGTGTGTGAGTGTGGTGAGTGAGTGAGTGAGTGGGTGAGTGAGTGAGTGAGTGAGTGTGGTGAGTGAGTGAGTGTGTGAGTGGGTGAGTGAGTGAGTGGGTGAGTGAGTGGGTGAGTGAGTGAGTGAGTGAGTGGTGGAGTGAGTGAGTGTGTGAGTGAGTGGTGTGAGTGAGTGGAGTGAGTGAGTGGGTGAGTGAGTGAGTGTGTGAGTGAGTGAGTGAGTGAGTGAGGAGGAGTGAGTGAGTGAGGAGTGAGTGAGTGAGTGAGTGTGTGAGTGTGAGTGAGTGTGTGTGAGTGTGTGAGTGAGTGTGAGTGAGTGAGTGTGTAAGTGAGTGGGTGAGTGAGTGAGTGAGTGTGTGAGTGAGTGAGTGTGTGAGTGAGTGAGTGGGTGAGTGAGTGGGTGAGTGAGTGAGTGAGTGAGTGGGTGAGTGAGTGAGTGGGTAAGTGAGTGAGTGAGTGAGTGAGTGAGTGTGAGTGAGTGAGTGTGAGTGTGAGTGAGTGAGTGAGGTGTGAGTGAGTGAGTGAGTGAGTGAGTGAGTGAGTGAGTGGGTGTGTGAGTGAGTGAGTGTGTGAGTGAGTGTGTGAGTGAGTGAGTGTGTGAGTGAGTGAGTGAGTGAGTGGGTGTGTGGTGAGTGAGTGAGTGGGTGAGTGGGTGAGTGGTGGTGAGTGAGTGAGTGAATGAGTGAGTGAGTGAGTGGGTGAGTGAGTGAGTGGGTGAGTGAGTGAATGAGTAAATGAGTGAGTGAGTGAGTGGGTGAGTGAGTGAGTGAATGAGTGAATGAGTGAGTGAGTGAGTGAGTGGTGTGGTGAGTGAGTGAGTGAGTGGGTGTGTGAATGAGTGAGTGAGTGAATGAGTGAGTGAGTGAGTGAGTGAGTGGGTGTGTGAATGAGTGAGTGGTGAGTGAGTGGTGAGTGAGTGAGTGAGTGGGTGAGTGAGTGGTGAGTGGTGGTGAGTGAGTGAGTGAGTGGTGGTGAGTGGTGAGTGAGTGAGTGGGTGAGTGAGTGGAGTGAGTGAGTGGGTGAGTGGTGAGTGAGTGGGTGAGTGAGTGAGTGTGGTGGTGAGTGGGTGAGTGGTGAGTGAGTGGTGAGTGGGTGAGTGAGTGGTGAGTGAGTGAGTGAGTGGTGAGTGGTGGTGAGTGAGTGAGTGGGTGAGTGAGTGAGTGAGTGAGTGGGTGAGTGAGTGAGTGAGTGAGTGAGTGGGTGAGTGAGTGAGTGGGTGAGTGAGTGAGTGAGTGAGTGAGTGTGTGAGTGAGTGAGTGAGTGAGTAAGCGAGCGATGTGAAGAGCAGGAGTGGAAACGTCAGCGAACTCTTCAGGCGGTAATTAACTGCTTGTTAAAATTGCCCTGAACCACAAAAACCTTAAATCTTAAACCTAAAAAAAACTTGGGAAAGGAAGAAAAACATGCACTTTAACATGTGAAGAAAAAGAGCAAGTCAAGATCAAAAAATAGCTTTAATGTGTTTTTTTAAAACCAATTTCATTCACAGTGTTGTTTTTTTTACAGCACGTTTAATCAGGACTCTGAATTTGATGTGCACTTCATGAAGCTTCAGAGACACGACACAGAGGGATTCACTGCAGACACAAACACAAATATCACAAAAAAAACAAACAACTGGTGAGATTTCCCACAATTCCACTGGGGTGAAGAGTCTCTTTAAAAAAATAAATAAAATCATTCACAATCCTTTAAAACCGAAATGGTTTCCAGGACGCATGTGAAACGTTTTCATGCTACCAGATTAGCTGTAAATGAAATTACCCATGATGCATAGCAGATAAAGAACCAGGCTTTACGGTGATGTTAGCATATGGTCGCTAATTGCAGGACACATGGTGTTAGCGTGGACGGTGCTAAAGCACGGTGTTAGCATACGTTCGCTAGTTTTAATTAGTGCCTCTGTTGATGTATTTAATAAAAACATACTGAGATTATTAAATAAAAACGACTGAAAACCTGTTAATTCTGAGTGTAGAGTTGAGGACGAGGTACAGCTGAGATGAACAGACGAAAGCACTAAAGCGCTGCTGCATTGATCTCTTCAGCAAGAGAACAAACAAAAATCAGTGTAGATAACGTAGGAACCTGTAAAGAAAAGTCAGAAGTCCTTCAAAAGCTGATTATAAACAGTAATATGAGAGATGTTCATTTTCTTTCTGGTTCCTTTCTGATCTGTAGAAGAAGAGCAGATGTTTGCAGAAGGGATCCTAATGATATTCTCTTCTCCTACTTTGGAGCAGCTGGTGGGTGTTTATTCCATAGAAAACGGTCTGCTGATGAAGACGCATCAGATACGGAACACCACAGACGTATGAATGAAAACGACGCAGTACTTTACCTCCGTTTGTTTGGTCAGGATTTAACAGGATTTGTGAAGAGGAAAAAAAAAAGGTGCTGATATTCACGTGAGCTCGCATATCGTACAGCTTGCATAACGTTAACCCTGAGAACGCAACCTTCATGTTACGATGTCACGTCACGTAGGCCCGGTGCAGGCCGAGTTCACGATCGACGATAGTTTACGAAACAGCTTCCTACGATACAACAAACCCCATCACACATCAAAAACTCATGTTCAAGCACGACTGAGGTACACTGTATGGGCCAAAAGTTTCTGGACACCCGACCGTAAGATTTCTATGTGCTTTTTGAAACACACCATTCTACATTTCGTCTCCATGCGCTGTTGTAACCTCCAGTCTACTGAGAAGATGTTCTACTGGATTTTTGTGGAGATTTATTTAGACACGAAGTCAGGTACTAATAAAGGTCAGGTCAGGTCAGGTCAGGTCAGGTCAGGAGGCCTGGGGTGCAGTCAGTATGAACAATTCAGAGCTCTATAGCAGGAGAATTTCTACTCTAACTCATGTAAAGCAGATCTTCATGGAGCTTTGGGCACAGGGTCATCATCATGCTGCAACAGGTTTGGGTCTCCTGGTTCAAGTAAAGGGAAAATTTCATGCTACAGCATCCAAAGACGTCTAAAAGAATTTTGTGCCTCCAGGTTTGTGCTTTCAGTTTGTGGAAAACCACATATGGCTGAAAACAGTCGGGTGTGCCAATACTTTTGGTCACACAGCATGACTAATGCAGTAAGCGATTACAGTTTATAAAAAAACCTAAAAAACATCTTGGATGCTGGTTGTTTTCTTTTCAGACAGAAGCACATGAACAGACACTCATTTGTCCACCAGGGGGCCCCGTAAAACTGAATTTTTTTTAGACTTTATATGTATATATTTTGTCCACAGTTCATGTTCACGGTGAATCCAAGAAAGGCGCCCCCTTGTGGTGTGTAACAGTGACGATAAAGCGGATGATAAGGGGGGTTCTTCAGAACTGCTAAAAAAACGTGGACAGTGACTGACTTTACGAAGGTCCCTCGACGTTAATGGTGGTGACGGTGGCCATGTAGCAGCGCTGAAACAGACGCTCCGGGTCGGGGGGCTGGTTGTCGCAGTGCAGTTTTCCTCTCAGGAAATGCTTGCGGAAGCCTTGAGGTCCGGACGGAGCGCTGCGCTGACTCGAACCCTCCTGGGGACCAGAATCGGACCCTGCAGATGACACAGTTACAGCGTTAAACCATGGTGTGTATTGTTACACAAGAACGACTCTTTTCAGGTAGAGGGCGCTATACATTGTTTTGAATTTATTTATTCATCATGTTCTTGCTGCTACAGCAGTGATTTTTCAGTCTTTCATTGTTGCTGCTCCTATATATATATATTTGTGTGTGTGTGTGTGTGTGTGTGTGTGTGTGTGTGTGTGTGTGTGTGTGTGTGTGTGTGTGTGTGTCCATACCTGGCACTTGCAGTGTGAGACCATTATCGAGTCCTCGGGGTTTGGTGGCGATGAACAGGTAACACAGCACACACAGCGTGATGATGAAGGCCAAGAGAACCACAGCAGCTATGGACAAACCTACCAGAGCTCCAACACTGTGGGGGATAATGGGAGAAAGAGTGAGTGAGGAAATAAAGAATGAGAGAGAGTGGGAAGAGAAAGAAAGAATGAATGAATAAGACAGATGGGTAAAGAAAGAATGAACGAATGGAAAGAATGATTGAATGAGAGAGACAGAAGAGAAAGAATGAATAAGTGAATGAGAGAGAGGAATAGGAAGAATGCGAGTGGGAAGAGAAGGAAAGAAATAATAATAGAATGAACGAATAAGAGTGAGAGAGAGAGGGAAAGAAACAAGAGTGAGAGAGTGGGGAGAGAAGAAGAGAGAGAGAAGAACGTTTAAATGAAAGGAACAGAAAAAAATGAAATAATCATACGAAAGCAACAAGAGAAATACACCAGAGATTGGCAGAAATGGAAAATCGGGGGTTTGGGGTGGGAGAGAGAGAGAGAGAGAGAGAGAGAGAGAGAGAGAGAGAGAGAGAGAGAGAAAGTGAGAGAGAAAGAGAAAGTGAGAGAGAGAGAAAGAGAAAGTGAGAGAGAGAGAAAGAGAAAGTGAGAGAGAGATGCACAGAAACGCCAGTGTTATAGCAGCGATAAACATTCCTTCCCCCAGCAGCTCCTCTTTATTCTCTTTATTCTGAGAAACCACAGAGACGTGGAAACTCTTCCTCTTCCTGTTTCCTTTATTCATTTTTGACTTCCTGTCTCTCGAAATAAATCGTAGTTGCGTCCGTCAACCGTCCGAACGTGACGATCGTGAGCGAGAACGCCTCCACACAGGATCTTTGGAGCCGAACGTGGCTGTGTGTGGAGACTGAGAGAAGAATGAGTGTATATATTTGTGTATGTGTATGCATGATCACACTCATCATCATCAGCAGCAGCATGTGCTCAAATTTACGCTCCAGGAAAGAGCTGGACTTCTGCCAAAAGCCCATCCAATGAGTCAGGCGTATTATTGAAACAGCTGAAACGTTCTCTCAGGAGCAGAGACGAAGCTTCGGATGAATTGTGTACGAGTGAAATAACGAGATGCAACCAGGATCAAACAGACAATTACAAACCCAGAGCTCAGGAAGGGATTAGGCGCTAATAAAGAGCTTATTACACTTCCATTAAAAAGCCATGAACGTTTGGTGCTCACGCTGATCTCATTAAAATGTCTGCTTTAAAACACCAACGTGAACAAGTTTTGGTCAGAAGCTGGCTCTTTATCAGACTGGATAGTTACTGCTGCAGCCATGTTGGATTCGTTAGCTAGCTAGTGATGCTAGGCTTCAAAATGTGTATTCAGAACCAGCTAGCTGGTGAAATAGTTAAATCCACTGTTAAATAGCTGTTAAAATCTATTTGAGATACTGGCAGCGTTGTTGTGTAGCTGTTTCTCATTGTTACTGTAGCCGTGTGGGGCATTGCATACAAAACCTAGCAAATAGCATTAGCAACTGTTACTAATTTAATTAGCATAATCCTAATTGGCATGGTATGTAATTGGGACAGCAGTCATGCAATGTTCTCTGGAGTTAGCGCAATCGTGATTGGACTGAAAGGAAAGTGTCAAATTAGCATAAAAGCGCAGGTCTCCTGCTTTATCGGATATCTATATCGGATTTCAGATCGCTTTTAAGGTGAAATTAGACGAACAGAAGAGCAAACATTCAGGTAATCGCTCAACCTGGGGATCGTCCACACACATAATTAGACAGGAATCCATTAAGTGCTGCTGTGTAGAAGTTCAATAAGAGGGTCAGGAGCCTCCGCTTCGAGGATAAAACTCAACACACACACACACAAATAAAACGTAATTTTACTATTATTATTATGATAAAAAAATGACTTACTGGGATAAAAATTCATCCAGATGTAAAACAAACACTTTATTTATCGTCCAGAATGTGTGTGTTCATGTGGATGGAGTTCATGTGGGAAACTGTTGAACAAAGCAGTTGGAGTGAACTCCTGGTGCTGTTTTCATTCTTTGTTCTTCTCCAGTTCGTCTACAAACTCATTCTGCACTTTGAAATGTTTATTAAAAAAACAACTCTCCACACGCAAAACTCAGCTCAGTGACGTCATTTGGAAACATGTACAATCGTTTCCCACTCTGGATGGAACTGGAACTGGGTGTTACTATGGTGACAGGTGTTTATAAGGAAAGTTTTGTTTAGAACGCTGATTCAACTGACAAACTATCTGTGTTCAGCCCTCTGAACTTA
>NC_060899.1:16346953-16349453 GCF_014805685.1 Silurus meridionalis
TCATGTGTGACGTAGCCCCGCCCTCGTTACATCAGGATTCGCCAAAAAATATTTCTGGATGTATATATATATATATATATATAGTTCCTGGATGGAAGAGTTTATTTCTATCTTTTCCTCCTAAAGCGTGAGTTTGAGGACGAGAAAATGAAGACCGGCGCATGTAAATCATCTCTGAACAGGAGGACGGAGTGGAGATGCGAGAGTGTTGTGCAGAGAAACACTGCAGGGCTGCTGATAATCCCGGCTAAAAATAGGTTTGTGGGTATTAAGAGGAAAATGGAACCTGTCGGATTTGTGCTTCCAGTGGAATGTTGTTTAATAGGTCGAGCTTTTCCAACAGGATGCTGGAGCTTTCTGCAGCAGCATGTTCTTCTTCTGCCACAGCAGTTTTTGTAATGATTACAAAAGTTCAATCCATTTATAGTTGAAATGAACAATTAAATTTTACGTCCTTTGATTGGACGGTCAGAGAGTGTCACTAGTCGGAGCTCACAGTATGTGAGTGGCAGTAATAATAGCAGTATTGGCAGCAACAGTGGCAACAATAACAGCTATAATAATAGTAATAATACTGCAGGTAATATATAAATAACAGCAGCATTACTAAATGTAGTGACAGTGAAACTGGAAGTATTGTCAGTAACAGGAGTCGTATTGGGGAATTCCTGGAGGTGTTGGTGATTGTAATGGCAGCAGGACATCCCAGTCTCACGGCATTTCATAATATTGTCTACAAATCTACTGATTCGTGTTTATAGACACAAATTTCCCTCTTTTTTCATGTCACTGTGACGACTTTTTATCTGATGTATTGCAACAGGAAGTATTTTTGTTGCGTCCGCCAAAGTTTTCTTTCTGCCACTGGATACCACAGACGCTGTATTGTTTTTTTTTCTCGTTTGTTATTTAATCTTAAAGCACCATAAATCAACATTAACGCAGGAGATTTTATCCTTGTTTTATTGCTTTATATTCAGTAAACCACTCGCTATTATTTACTACACGCTATAAATCATCGTCACTGGTCAAAATACAGTAAATATTTTCTCCTGGTTAATTATGGAGACTGCGTAATTAGAGACACACATTTATTACAGTATAACCCTAATCCCAACCCCCACCCTAACACTAACCCTATATTCTCTGATATAAATGGGAAAAAAGATTACCTTTGGAATTTCTGTCAGCATTACCCAAGATCATCTGTTTCTGTTGCTATGGAGACAGAGCCAGATGGAGCTGTTCATGCTGAGTGACACGAAAAAAGAGGGAAATTTGTGTCCATGAACACGAATCGACAGATTAAAGTTCGTGACTACATCACGAAAAACTGTGAAACTGTTGAGCAGGAACATCGGCACCAGCAGAAGGAATCCTTCATGAGCAGAGCAAAAACATCACACACACACACACTAATCTCCTCCTGACCCAAAACATCCAGACTTTTTTAAACATAAAATTCTACCACCATCACACACACACACACACACACACACACACACACACACACACACACACACCTGCAGTCTCACAAATTACATCCACATTGTGGTTTTGTTTATTACACTTATTCAGAACGTTTTGTATTTATTGTGCTGGACATCTCAAATAATACCACATGTTCCCTGACAAGGCAGCTAGTTATCATGCTAACAGTGTGTACATCTCCAAGAAGACCACTCAGATCATTCTAGCCACCAAGGTCGAGAGTCTCTTGTAAGATTGTCCATGCTCCTCTCTTGGATCTGCAAGTGGACATCAGTTTAGAGTTAATACGTGCTACAGATATCTCAGTGATAAGACCAGCATCAGAGCTCATAAATCCTGACCCAGAAGATTCCTCCCTCTATTTATTGTTAAAGCAGACATCATATTCTACCACCCTGCCCCCCTGCCCTTCCTACCCCCTGCCCCCTACCCACCCAGTCTCTGCACCCCATAATCCTGCATTTTCACCAGTGTTTCTTCTCAATCTGGTCTCATGAGGAGCAGATTATCAGAGATTAGATGAGTTGTTGCACACGCTTTATTCATTAATGTTATTAACGTCCATGTCACTGGAGTCCTCCAGCACATGGCCTACATACAGCAGCGAGAACCCATGCAGACATCATGAAAACGGTCACACTGTAAGGTGGAGGGTGATTTTGATAACATCACCATGTGATTGCTTTAGGAAACTGTTATTGAAATTTTTTGAAGTTGTAAAATGTAAAAACGTGAGTCAGTGGGAGAAGCGTCCACATCTTCCATTAGTATCCAGTGTTCTTCTACATTTCTGCTTTGCATATATATTACCCACAATCCCCTGCTCCAGTGAACCTTTCTGAATAATTTAGGTGAGAATTTACTATAGTAGGGCTGTAATTGGATTGGTCTGGTCCTCTGAGGCACTCTACCAGCTGTTCCTGCGCTCCTATTGGACGGAGCAGGGAATCTGCCAGGCATCTGTGAGAGGGTGTTAAGAAGGAGACAGTGGGAAGAGGGACGGTCTCTT
>NC_060899.1:16354453-16356953 GCF_014805685.1 Silurus meridionalis
TCTCAGACAATCAGACAGACACTGTAGACTGGAGACACGGGAACATAACACTGAGTATCATCTGCGTAACAGTGGGATGAAACATTGTGTCTCCTAAATATTGCATACAAAGGAAGCATGTACTAAAATGTTCTCCTGTTTGGTTGCGTTTTCTCCGTATAAAGACGAGGACGTATGTGAAAGGAGATTTCTGTTGAAGGATTGATTTCACTTTATCTATTGTTCTGTTCCTGAATCCTCTCAGGTGTCTTATTACCTGCTTGAATAAGAACAATAACGTCTGATTGATTCGGCACTCGTGGTCCACGCAGCACGCAGCGTTAATTACAGCGATTGTACCACTAGGTGGCGATGTGGTTAGAGGTCACTAAAAAAAACAAAAACAAACAAAACAAAGAAGTTTTGAAACGCATGACCATATAGAGTTTGGGAAACTCGGGTTATTAAGTTGTCTGTGTTGCTGAATTCTGCCTCCTGATTGGTCAGTCTGATTGGTTATGGAGACGTTTTCTGTCTCTTATGGAACACTTCAGGGCCTGCTGTCAGAGGAGATTAATAAACACACACACACACACGCACACACACACACACACACACTCTCAGTAGCAAGTCTCTACACTTCCTGTTGTGTTTAATTCTAGACTGAGCAGTGCAGTGCTCTCAGCACACACACACACACACACACACACACACACACACACACCGCACTCACACCCCTGTTCTCAATCTCACACACACACACACGTAGACACACATACTGTATATATAAAACTCGGACTCACACCTCAGTATAAAGTCTCTCTCTAAGTGAAGATTTCAATAATTTGTTCCATTGTGTGTGTGTGTGTGTGTGTGTGTGTGTGTGTGTGTGTGTGTTAGGAAGTGAAGTATTTCCAGTTTCCAGGAGAGCTCCTCATGAGGATGTTGAAGATGTTGATTCTGCCTCTCGTCGTTTCCAGGTGAAATCTGAACAGTAACTTCATCACATTGTTCTCCCACATTTACTTATATAACACACCATGTGGGACAATAATGATGTGTGTGTGTGTGTGTGTGTGTGTGTGTGACACATATTCTCTTCACCACAGCAGCACTTACACTTGATTATAGGGTTGAGGGCGACAGGAAAGATCACGGAATTGATCTAAAAGTCACTGAGCGTTTTCCCTCTGAGAGCATGTGGAGCTTCACACTGCAGCACAGGAGGAACATAATATATGCAGCACATCACAGAGCTTCACTTTTTCCACGTCATGTTATGTTACAGCTTTATTCCAAAATGGATTTAATTCATTATTTAAAATTAAAATGTATTCAATTCTACAAACTAAACCCCGTAATGACGACGTGACTGAAGTTTGTTTGAAATCTTTCTCAAATTTATTACAAATAAAAAACAAAAAACTCACAGCCGTTGCCATGACACTCAAAATTGAGTCGGGTGCATCCTGTTTGATCATCCTTCAGATGTTTCTACAACTTAATTGGAGTCCACGACATGATTTGGAAATCATGATTATAGAAGGTCCCACAGTTACAGTGCATGTCAGAGCACAAACCAAGAAGTCCAAGGGATTGTCTGTAGACCTCCGAGACTCCGAGGATTGTATCGAGACACAGATCTGGGGAAGGGCACAGAAAAATTTCTGCAGCATTGAAGGTTCCACAGTGGTGACCAAGAACCTGATGATCACTCAGAAAGAGCTCCAGAATTTCTCCGTGGAGAGAGAAGAACATTCCAAAAGAAGAACCATCTCAGCAGCACTTCACTCCTCAGTAAAAAGGCACATGACCATGAGAAACAAAGATTGAGCGTCATGTGTGGGGGAAAAATAGTTGATGATGGAGTGCTGATGATGGAGTGATGATGGAGTGATGATGGAGTGATGAAGTGCAGCTGCACATTACCATCTTATCGATAATTAACACACTCGTTCTGATAGGTTACTGTTTCCATAGCAACAGCTGGTCCACAGGGACGTGAAGGGCGCACGCTGGAAACTCACTGATTTTCAACATCATTAATACGATACTTAACATTTTCTTATGTGAGGTGACTTTTATGTAACGCGTAGAGAAGGAGTCTCTGGTGTCAGGGCTCTGGAGCAGTCAGACGTCAAGCTGTTACTCTAAATAATTGTGAGATGAGTTTAAGTTCAGACTCATAAACACAAATAAATAAATTCTCCCTCTAAAAATATAATTATTAACAAACAAAACAGGGTCATGCGGAGGAACGTGTGGAGAAACTCAGAAGATGTTTAAAGCAGAGGAACAGAGCAGGAAGGTGATATTTCTATTGATTCTCCCTGTTTGGAGATGAAAACACTTTTGAGCAGAACAGAGAGAATGAATTGGAGTGTATCGAAACAAAGAGCTGCACAAACACCGCTTTTACTTTCTCTCCACTGATTCAATAAAAACCCTGACTGTAAGAGGAAAACCTCCTCGTGGTTTATTCTTCAGTTGTCTTGGAGGACGTCAGCACTGAGGTCATCAA
>NC_060899.1:16359453-16411953 GCF_014805685.1 Silurus meridionalis
ATCAAGAATTTTTTTTATAAAAAAATAGTAAATAGCAAAACGATTCTTCACTTATCCTCATGCTGAAAAGGTTTCCTTGCATCTCTGGAAAGCGATTCTCTTTATGCTCTTTCAGTGGAGGCCACTGTTACACATCAGATTCTTATTAGCTCCTCGTCTACTGACCCTGGGGTCTTCTCAGAGACGTGTGCAGAACTCTAATAAACAGTAGAATGGTGTGGCATAAATCATAATACTGTTCCCTGCTTCTTTACTCCTGTTGCCTCGGGGGGAAAATCCGAACGTGGAGTAAATGTTAAACGATGGAGACTCGGCTGGGTCGAGATCCTTCAAAGATTTTTCTGAGGAAAAAAATGCAATTGAATGTAATACCCACTAGACCACTACTGCCCACTACAGGCCACTACTGCCCACTACAGGCCACTACTGCCCACTACAGACCACTGCTCCCCACTACAGAGTTCTGCTGCCCACTTCGGACTACTGCTTCCCAGTACAGAGCACTGCTGCCCACTAATGTTCACTGCTGCCCACTACAGGCCAATAATGCCCAATACAGACCACTGCTGCCCACTAAAGAGCACTGCTCCCCACTACAGACCACTGCTGCCCCCTACATACCTCTAATGCCCACTGCTGCCCACTACAGGCCACTGCTCCCCACTACAGACCACTGCTGCCCCCTACATACCTCTAATGCCCACTGCTGCTCATTACAGACCACTGATGCCCACTACAGCACACTTCTACCCAGTAATACCCACTGCTGCCCACTACAGACCACTGATGCTCACTGCTGCCCACTACTACCTATTTAATGATTTTATAATTTAATAACAGAGAGAATCTTTAAACTACATTGTTCTTTTCTAAACAATTTTCTCCTTCTGGTTTTCAACAATGCTGATATTTTATTATTGGTTTATTTATAATTCAGTCTGGATGGACTGATGACACGTGTGTACAGATGAGTGAATTTCAGGTTTAATCGTGTCCTTCAAATCAGCATCAGAGCAGTAAAGCACAGTGTGTTGGACTTGTACCTGAGATCACTGAATGAATAGGTGTTTTTTTACTCCAAAAATCAAGGCTTTTAGTTGTGCATGTGTGTGTGTGTGTGTGTGTGTGTGTGTGTGTGTGTGTGTGTGTTTTGTGCCTATGAGAAACAAGCTCTTTAAATGTTTTGAAAGTTGAGCCCTAATTCCTTTTTTTTCCCAATCAGGAACATGTTTCCTGCCAATTTGGTTCAAGCTACATTTCAGCAGGTGAGGGTTTTTTCCACTGTTTTGTTCCACCAAAAAGTGTTTATTAATAAAACCAGCACTCGAGTGAGATTAGACCTTTTCAGAGTTTTTACTTCTGTCCTGCTGAGAGTTTTGTACAGACGCCGAGCACGAAGTCTGAAAGGTTTCATATTTATTTCTAAATTGTGTGAAATCACCAAACCATTGAATAGATCCTTGGCTTCTGCCATGTTTAGTTGGAGTGGGTGCAGACTCAGAGAAAGCCCACAAATTATCTTCATCATGTCCTCCGTTTCTGGGGAAGAACCTTTAATCAAAATGACGACTTGATTTCCTGAACAATTTTCCCAATGAGAGCTTATGCTGACATTCTTTGTCATCAAATCCACTCTCGGACCATGCAGACGTTTAATAATAGTGTTTAGCTTTTCACATGAAGACAAATGGAAGGTTTGTTTTTTTTTCCGAATCAGAAAAAGCTCAGGAATGTTCCTTGTCTGTATTTCTCAGCTCATGTAGTTTTTGAACAGATTAATTCTGGTACCTGGATCATTTGTAGAGATTTCACTGAGCTTAGAAAACCTTTGTGGACGAGTCCGGTGAATTTCAGATCAAATCTCTGTCTCAGTATCGCACGAACAGCGTCCCGGTCAGGAAGACGCTGAGGACAACTGAGAGCTCGAGTGTGACACGTCGCACGCTAATCTACAATCTGCAAGACGACAGCGGTAATGGTGAAAACAGCAGCGATGTCCGGAACTTCCAGCTGGACCTGACGCCTCCGCCCGATGTGGTGATGCGTACCCAACCTGGCACCAGCGAGGGCATGAACGTGCTGGGCATCGTCATCTTCTCCGCTACTATGGGCAAGAAAATACACACATGAATACACACTTACAGCACTGACCTTCTAAATACACAGGGTTACTGTCAAGTGCAGGTACAATTCTGATCTCTGACATAAAGCCATTTAAAAGCACAACAGACAGTCTGCAGAAAACTGTAGGTTCCTGAACCTAAAGAACAAAAGATGTACAAATGATGTTACCATTCCAATGACAGACCCTAATGTACCCTCTTTATGCCTTAAAGCATACAAGGTGGTATCACAAAGTTTTGAGACTAGTTTTGTAACACGCCAACAGCACAAGGCTGCTCGCACAGTCACAGGGAGCACCGACCCTCATAGGTCAGTGAGCCAAATGACATCATTCTGTGTACATCAGGAGCTGTGCAACAGGTGCTCTTCTGACCATGTACGTTTCCATGTATGCTATTCTGACCACTCTGTCACGGAGCTCCTCACACGTGAAACATGATCTCCCTTCCCCACCCCTTCTGGTATATCTAGCAATCACAGCATTAGCAACTCAAAGTCAAAACTCCATCAGGAACATCAAAGTGTTCTGTCTAATACTCGTGTGTTTGTGTGCAGGCATTATGTTGGGCCGAATGGGTCCTAACGGCAGTGCACTTGTAAACTTCTGCCAAAGTCTTAATGAAGCCGTGCTGAAAATCGTTGCCATTGTTATCTGGTTAGTCTTCTCACTCCTACCAGCTTCAGGCTTTATTCTTCTTTTCAGTAATGTTCGCACAAGGTTCCTAAAACCTCCTGTGTATTCCCAGGTACTTTCCTTTTGGGATCGTGTTCCTGGTGGCTGGAAAAATCTTGGAGATGAGCGATCCGTCGGATATGGGTAAGAAACTGGGCTTCTACGCCATTACGGTGGTGATGGGCCTGATCCTGCACGGCCTCTTCATCCTGCCCAGCATGTACTTCTTCATCACCAAGAAAAGCCCCATTGTTTACATTCGTGGAATCCTTCAGGCACTGCTCATCTCACTGGCCACCTCATCCAGGTCAGAACCTGAAGGGATTTGTTATTTCCCTGAAAACTAATTATACCTTCCTCTGCACATGTTAAATTCTACATGTAATTCTACAGTAATTGGATGGATGGTAATGTGTGTACATGCTGATCCAGACCATTCAGGACTCAGGAGATAAAAGCACATAATGTGCATCCTTTCATTAGACGTCTTTCAGCTCTCACTCATCCCCATGCAGAGATCTTTTATTGCAATTCAGACTACATGCGGCCAGACACGTGAATTAAAGCAGGGGTATAAATACACCAAATAGAGAGACATGAGGGTATAAACAGAAAGAGCACATCTGGAGCATCATCTGTATTATAATATCTGTAGAATTGATAGTGCTGTAGTATGTAGTATTTGTAACATTATACAGGCTGGTGCAGGGAAACAGGACATTTAGGAACTAGGAGTTGGCGACCCCTTGGGGTGTCTGTGATTGTGTGGAACCAGTGCAACAAGCGTTTTGCTATGAAACCAAGAATTGTGACCATGTGAGAGCTGCAAGGGGAATTTCAGCGGATGTTCTTTCGCTCTTGAAGCACACATGCCTCGAAACACCTCGCACGACTCGTCACAGCGCCAAACGTCAAACGTCTCTGTGGCAGATTTGCCCAGTTTCACGCAGAATTTCACGTTTGCTGTTTATTCTAACTCGCTGTCCGTGATGAAATCGCAGACGTGGTACCGCATGTGGGTCAGAACAGCACCACTTTTTAATACCACCTCGTACATGTAGTATATGTAATATTATAGGATCTATGGGGGAGGGGGCAGCTTAGTTGTTAAGGCAATGGACTTTGGAGCAGAAGGTTGTAATGTCAAATCCCACCACTCCTGGGCCCCTGAGCAAAGCCCTTAAATCCCTTGCAGCCCAGGTGTATGAATAAGCGAAATATAAGTCGCTCTGGATGAGGGCGTCTGCCAAATGCCATAAATGTAAACAGTATCTATGGTGCTGTATTGTCTGTAGTGTGATGTGATCTAAGTGCACATGTGTGTGTGCTCCAGCTCTGCCACACTGCCCATCACCTTTAAGTGCCTACTGGAGAACAACCACATCGACCGGCGCATCATTCGCTTCGTCTTGCCTGTCGGCGCCACTATCAACATGGACGGCACGGCGCTGTACGAGGCCGTGGCAGCCATCTTTATCGCTCAAGTCAACAACTACGAGCTGGACTTTGGCCAGATCATCACCATCAGGTAAAGACAGGAGAAAATGTATAAGATGTCCATAATATGTTCAGCGTCTCCTTTGCCGTACACGTCCCTGTGAACATGCCGTTACCATAGAAACCATAACGTATCCAGGACTACTGTCGAAGCTGCTGTTATGGAGAATTAATCAAAACCTCCTGACCATGAATAATGAATAAAGTTATTTTTCTTCGCTGCGCTCTGTATTTGTATAAGTGACAGAACATCTTTCTTCTTGTTAATTAAATGCGTAATACTTCTTTTTTTCTTTCCGAATGTCTCCTGAGATGTTTAACGAGTTCTCAGATTGATTAATGAAAGAAGTGCCGGTTTCTGTATTATTGTCTAAGCACTAAAAGCTTCTCACGTCTCCTGCGGTGAAATGCGACATGCACACAATGTTTTTTATTTTTATTAAATGTCCATGAGTCACTCACGCTGTAATTAAAAGGTTCCATGCTGGTTTCTCATGCAGATCTAAACTTCTCTGGTATTTTAACAGAGCTGTGGGAAAGTTTGAGGCTCCAGAACTTTATTTCAGGTTGCAGAGGAGCATCAATAGAAGGTTGATCACCAAATTTCTCAAAGGGTCTGAAAGTGCTTTGATTATCTCCAGGGCTTTATGAGAGTGGAGTCCAGAGACTTTCTCAAAATGACTAAATATAAAAAAGAGGTGCTTTTCTGAGTTTGAACTGTTTTAAGGCCATTTATTAAAATTCTGTTTTTGGTAACAAAGTCAGAGCTCTGATCAAAATGTTCTTTTCTGATTATATGACAACTGGTTTATTTGTACGGGCACTGCTGTACTTTTGAACTGTATAACTGACCTTCCTGTAACATTCCTCTAAAATTCCTGTTCCCTTACTTTTACATTCCTATAATGTTTCTGTATGTTCCTTCACCATTCCTGTAAAACTCCTGTAACATCTCAGTAATGTTTTTGTTTGTTCCTGTAACATTCCTAAAACATTCTTGTAACGTTCCTGAAAATATAACTGCAACATTCCCATAAGGTTTGTGTAACATTCCTGTAACGCCTCTGTAACGTCTCTGTACTATTCTTGTAACGTTCCTGGAACATTTAGATAATGTTCCTGTAACATTCCTGTAATTAGTTTTGTTTTATTTGTTCGTGGTTTATTTCGCAGCATCACAGCCACGGCAGCGAGTATCGGTGCGGCAGGCATCCCGCAGGCCGGCTTGGTTACCATGGTAATAGTGCTGACCTCCGTCGGCCTGCCGACCGATGACATCACTCTAATCATTGCTGTGGACTGGGCTCTGTGAGTAAAAATAGTTAGCAAGTTCTCAGGTTACCAGGTTCACCTACTATAAAGAGCATAATTAAAAGTTAAAAATTATCTCTTTCTCTGCATTAAGTATTGGCACCCCCTCGAGCCACCATTGTTTAGGGAGCTGTCCCTCACAGCTGGGACATGTTCTTATGTTCAGCATCTAAACTTCTGCGTGTGTAAATAGGGACCGGTTTCGCACCATGGTGAACGTGATGGGAGACGCGCTCGCTACAGGGATCATGGCGCACATCTGCAGGAAGGACTTCATGCAAGAGGGAGACGGAGTGAGTCATAGTCTGTTTTTATGTTAAGATCATGAAGTCATGCTCGTGACATGTGACTCACATCCTGTTCGAATGAAAGAAAGTACACTGATATATAAAAAGAACTCGGTTGCTAGTCAAAGTATTAATGAAGCTAAACACCAGGTAATAACCTTCTGGAACACGTACATGTGCATGTGTAAGAATGTCATGTGATTCAGCATGTCATTAACTTTGTAATGAGCGTGTCATGTGATGAACGTCTCATTCAAGATGTCATGGCATACACTTTAATGTCCACTTGTACAGCAGTGTCATGACGGCCACCATTTTATTATCTCCAGACAGACAGACAGACAGACAGACAGACAGACAGACAGATAGATAGATAGGTCAGTTGTTAATGATTTCCTGAGAGAAGAAACTGTTCCTGTGCCTGGCATGTATGTAGAGATACACAATTATATACAGAAATAATAATCTGGAAATGATCTAGAATGTACAGGATGAAGTTGAACTGCATGTTAATTACTGCAGTAGAATCATTAAACATAATGAATTTTCCCCTTCACTAGAGCTAGGAGACCTAAACCTGCTCCAGCATGACAATGCCCCTGTGCACAAAGCCAGCTCCATGAAGATCTGCTTTCCATGGGTTGGCGGATGTAAAAGATCTCTTTACTCTTTTTCTGGGGGGAGGGGTCAGGGGGTGGGGGTAATTGGAGGGTAGTTAATCCCTCCAGACGCAGCTCGCCCAAATACTTTGGCAGATAAGCAATAAGGGGATGTTCCTCTACATATGGTGCACATTAAAGAGCTTCTAATCAGAAACGGCAAAAAAATAAGAGCAACTGTTCAAGGAAAACAAACTCATTAAAAAAATGTCACGCTTTACCTAAAAGGTGATCGATCTGTCTGGGACCGTGTGTGTGTGTGTGTGTGTGTGTGTCCGTGTGAGTGTGTGAGTGTGTGTGTGTGTGTGTGTGTGTGTGAGGTCTGCTTGTCTAGTTCTGCACTGGAGTGTTGATGTATCTGATGCAGCTTTTGTAAGAAACACTTCTTGGATGATTGAGGTGATAAATGGTGTATATTATTTATTGCTCCTGTAATCCAGGTGTGTGGTGTGAGTTTATTAATCAACTGATAAATGAGTTCGTTCGTTTATCACCCACGCCTGCTCTTCATAAAACTCGCCCGTGCATCCAGCAGCACGAGACTGCATGAGGACACACCGCTGATGAATCACGTTATTGTGTGTGAACGTCCTGCATCACTCCAGCGTGTAAACCCTGCTCCTCTGAGAGGAAGCTCACCTCCACTCTAGACACCAGATTTATCTCCTGACTTCCTGTCTGCAGTTTTATTATGTAACAGCGAGGCTACGTTCTGCTCTGTGTGTCTGATATTCACTCTCTCATAGACTTCTGACATTCTACACCATAGTATTCTTCAGTATTCTTTTATACACGGTATCGCCAAAAGTTTGTGGACACCTGACCATCAGGTTTCTATGTGCTTTTTGAACTTCTCGTTTTACATTTAGTCCCTAATAGCTGTTATTATTACCTCCATTCTTCTGGAAAGATGTTCTAATCGACTTCGTGAAGATTTGTGCTCATTCATGATGTAGGGATATTGATTAATTAAATAATTTTGTGTAATTAATCAAAACTTTCTCTACACCATGCTTGCAGTGAAGAAAGGGGTGGGGCAAATGATCTTGTGGGCGTGTCTTAACCAGTAATAAAGAATATTCTTCTAAACCGTATCTATTGTACTAGATGATCACCTCTTCTTTAATTTGTTCTCCTTCTCTCCTCAGGTTCCTCTCATCTGCGAGACAAAACCCGTCCACCTCCAGCAGGTGACGAACTGCCAGCAGAATAACGGGAGTCTTCAGCCGCTTCCAGCAGGGGGCAAAGCTGAGCTGGTTTCCGCGGACGTGGCCCGCCTCATGCAGTTAGAGGAAGGAGTGCGACCCCCACCGCCCGAGCGGAGGAAGATCCCCCCAGTGCCCCCTCGCCACCTCAAACACAAGGACAAGGAGCACTGCTCCATCGACATGAACGGCCTGGAGACCAACGTATAGCGGCCATGTTGGACCATCCGGACACACACACACACACACACACACATGGGTTAACAGATTAGCTTCTCACTGTAAATTGATTTAGGTTTAGGTTGTAGGAAACTAATTCATAGATTTTATTTGTGTTTGGTGAAACCCTTATTCTTACTGACTTGAAGTGGAATTGACATTTAATCATCCCTTATACAATGCTAACAGACAATCTAATTAATATTAACACTTACCTGTAACTCTGTTCCCCCACACCAGCTGATGTCACTTCTAACATGTCTCCTGTGGGCATGGCCCGGCGAGGTTTATTTAAAATTCGTATGAAAATCAAACTAGCAAAAAATATCAAGTCGTAACTGGGAAGTAACTTCATGTAGGAACTCTAGATATAAAACAAGGAAATGTTGTTAAGATGCACTGATGTTCCTCTGGTGTCTGCTCTGAGTTTGAAGACAAAGAACCTCGATCAGATTCCATGCGTCGTGATCCTGCAAGGACAAAATCAGAGGAAATCAAAACCCTAAATTATATTTCTTTCTGTAAAATTTAGCAAGCCGAGAGCAGAAATGATTGCCATTGATTTTATCTTGTTCAATTTTGTTTTATAATGGTCTGAGAAGATCCCTGCTAATTACTGGTGGTGCTTTTTTATGCTAGCGGAATAGGAGTGAATCATGCTAAACCACCAAGAGCCACAACTAAATCAGACCAGATCAAAATAAGACAATTTCAAACTCGCAACAGTGATATTCTCAACTCCTATGATTGTCCTAGCATGATAAGCAATTCTAATAAACATTAACAAGCTAGCGCTCGCCAAAAGTATTGAGACACCTGCCCACCTACTGTAGGTGTGCTTCTTCCCCAAACTGTTAGCACAAAGTTGGAGACACACAGTTGTATCGGACGTCTTTTGGATGCTGCATAAAATTTGCCCTTCACTTGAACTTGGAGACCCAAATGACAATGCCCCTGTGCACAAAGCCAGCTCCATGAAGATCTATTTTACATGGTATGGAATTGTGTAGAAGATCTCCTGCTATAGAGCTCCAACCCTATTGAACACCTTTGGGATGAATATGAACACTGATTGCACGCCAGGAACCTCCTCACCTTCTCACCTACAGTACATCAGTACCTGACTTTACTAACAACCATGTAGTTGAATGAATTTCCACAAAATCTAGTGGAACATCTTCCCAGAAGAGTGAAAGATATTAGAAAAGCAAATGGAGACTAAATGTATAATTAGATGTTCAATAAGATGCACTTACTAATTTTATTGCCAGGTGTCCACAAACTTTTGGCAATAGTGTATATACACATTTTTCATCAGATTATCAGTCATGTTACCAGACATCATATTTTTTGCATCCTGGACACGACAACAAACACGCTGATCATTAAGCTGTATTTCAAACATATTGTCTTTCTGTTTTATGTAATTATTTATAGTTATTTATTTATCTATTTATTTATATTTCTCAAGTTTAATGAATTGAAACTTAATGTCATTTTCCTAAATGTATATATTTTCTCTCCTCTCGCTCTTTACCGAGAGAATGAATCTCCATTATCTGTAGATAAAGGAATTGAAAGAACGTGGTCTGGACTCGTCTCGTGCCGTGGAGTCTAAAACGTTAATTCTCTGAGATGCCTGGTTTCAGTGTTACACATTAAACCCCCAGCCTGTGTTTCATAGCTGATTTATTTTCACAGCAGGTACAGAGGTTGGAAAAATGAAAAAAAAAGAAAAACATTTTGAAAATTGTTTTTTAGGATTGTGAACGTGACTCGACATGAATCAGGTCAGGAATACGATCCTCAGTTGGTCTGCGAAGGCGATTCAGACGATTGTCTGATACTCTGCTTTCTGGGATGAAAAAAAACCCTCATTGGTCTTGTTAACAGAGGTGTGAGGTGACCAGAGCGATGGTGATGATCACAGACGGAGATGCACCACAGTCTCAACACTCTCATCACAAAATAAATCATATGACCGTTTCATGAGTCTAACGTGAAGATTGTGAAGGTTCCCGAGGTGATGTCAAACCAACCGAAAATCAACCAGGTTCTGCTGAAAATTTTCGTATTTCTGATTTTTTTTGTAAGAGGTTATTGATTCTGTTGATTGGCAAAGAGAAAAAAGTCAGATTTCACTCCCATCTCCTAAAGCGAAGCAAAACAACACAAAAACAAAAAATATCCAGCAGTGGAGACATCTGGGAGACACACTAGACACTTGACTAGACAGTGGACTAGCCTAGACACTAGGCAGTAGACCAGACTGTAGACTAAACACTAGACTAGGCAGTAAACTAGACACTAGACTAAACAGCAGACTAGATACCAGACTAGACAGTATACTAAACTAGACATTAGGCAGTAGACTGGACAACAGACTAGACAATGGACTAGATCAGACACTAGGCAGTAGACTAAACAATAGACTAGACACTAAGCTAGACAAGGCACTAGTCTAGACAGTGGACTAGACAGGACAATAGGCAGTAGACTAGACAATAGACTAGACACTAGGCTAGACAGTGGACTAGACTAGAAAATAGGCAGTGGACTAGCCAATAAACTAGACAATAGGCAGTAGACTAGACCAGACAATCGGCAGTAGACTAGACAATAGACTAGACAGCAGACTAAACTAGAAACTAAGCTAGACTTTGAACTACCCTAGATACTAGATAGCAGACTAGACCAGACACTAGGCTGTAGACTACACAACAGACTACACAGTGGACTAAACACTAGGCTGTAGACTAGACAATGAACCTGACTAGACACTAAGCAAAAGATTAGACCATAGACTAGACAGCAGACTTGGCTAGACACTAGGCACAAGATTAGGCAGTGGACTGGACAGCACTGGAATAGACATTAGTCTGGTTAGCAGAATAAACAAGATGTTAGATTAGACAGTAAAGTATAATAGACTAGACATTAGACTAGATACTTGAATTCCCAGAATTCAATGCAGCTAAAAGAAAAACAGTGGACTACACATAAACATTAGATTAGGCATTGGATTAGAGACTTGACTCTAGACAAGACAGTAGTCTAGACATTAGAAGAGACACCCGACATGAAACTAGACACGTTTTAAACAAATCACACAAGATGGCGGAGGCATGTTCCACTACTGTTAACGAATCAATACAGATCAACCCAAGGTTTAGGATTCGCCTTTCACCTTTTCATCTCTCAAAGCTCCGGATGTTCTCAGGCTTTCACACATTCCTCACTTTCTGTATTAAAGCATTTTTTTCCTTCTGTACCACATGTCTATGTGTAAACACTCGCACAGAGAAAAGGTCATTTGATGTTTTTTTCCACATTATGGAGCATTATGGAGCATTATGGAGCATTATGGAGCGGCGAGTGATGGAGAAATTCCTCACATGCATTCTCATTTCCTAGAATTCTGTTCATTGGAAATTCTATATTTTGGTCTTTATCTGTTAAAACCCTTTTATTAACTCTTTTTATTAACTGTGATTCTTTTGTCCACCAACAACAATCAGATCGTAAATAAAGTAAATACAGACTTTTCTCAGATGGTGGATGAGGGAGGATTGGGTTCATATGAGGTTCTTCCCTAAACTGGTAACACAAATTTGGATCTACAAAATAATGTAGGATGCCAATAGATTGAGACACAAACCTGTACCGTCCAGCATGACGATGCCCCTGTGCACAAAGCCAGCTCAATGAAGATCAGCTTTTCATGTTTTGGAGTGGAAGATCTCCTGCTGTAGAGCTCTTACCCTATTGACCACTTTTTGGATAAATGTTTCAAGCTGACTGCACCCCAGGAACCTCTTCACCTCACCACATTTACAACAGCACCTGCCTTCACTAACACCTTGTGGCTGCATGAATCTCCGCAAATCTCCACAGAATCTAGTGGAACATCATCACAGAAAAGTGGACAGATGTCCACAAACTTTTGGTCATACACTAGGAATCTCTGATGTTGTGAAAATCTTAAACAAATTCAAAAAAGCAAAGACGACGTAACAGCCCTATTTCTACACAGTCGCTGTGATTGGACAAATTACTTCGTAAATCATCATAAATATAAGAATTATTTTGAGTGTTTGGATGCAGTGAGTAACATCCAGATGCCTGGAAACCACTATCATCATCATCTTCTTCCTCTGAGCAGCTCAGGTGGAATGAGGTCAGTGTGTGTATGGTGATGTGTGTTGTGGTTCGTGTCCAAAAGTAGCATTGACATTTCTGAATCTCAGCTCTGTTGTGTGTTACTGACTGTTTTGTGACCACCAACCATGAAACATACAATGGAGAAAAAAATACAAAAAAGAATCTATTTGCTGTGTACGAAACACCACAATAAAAAAAAGTGATGTGCTGAATAGAAAATAGAAAAAGATCGATTTTTGTTGTTATGTGATCAGCAGCAGCAGCAGCTCTTTATCCCACTGATTATTCTTTATGTACATCAATCAACACAGAATTCTGCAGACCCTCAGCACAAATTCCACCATTTCTACCCCGAAGAGCATTTTAAGTTAAGCTAGTTATGACAGCAAGCTAGTGTTAAATAAATAAGGTAGTTATGACAGCTAGCTAGCGTTAAATTATTAAGCTAGTTATGGCAGCTAGCTAGCGTTAATTAATTAAGCTAGTTATGACAGCGAGCTAGCGTTAAATAATTAAGCTAGTTATGACAGCAAGCTAGCGTTAAATAATTTGGCTAGTTATGACAGCTAGCTAGCGTTAAATTATTAAGCTAGTTATGGCAGCTAGCTAGCAATAAATAATTAAGCTAGTTATGACCCAGCAGATTCTTACAAAGTTTGTCATCAGGCCTGTAATCATGGAAACCGCCAACTTACTCATGCCTGTTTAGATTAGCATGGCGTTAAGTTTGTGATTTAGCGAGCATGTGGAACATTATAAAGCTTTATGGCACTGCATGTTGTGTTCAGTTCGCTCGTCCACTGTAACACACAACTTCCAGGACAAGAAAAAAAAACACTTCTCCATCTCCATCTGTGCCTCAGATCAGGAGCCTGCAGCCAAATGTTCTGAGTCGCGTCTCCACGGAGACGTAAAGGCACCGGAAATCTGGAGACCTGCTGCTGATTTCTGTGCAGCGACTCATCCGAAAGCCTTCGTATTTATACATCTATTTTTCTTGGAATGATGTTCAGACAAAGCAGAGTCTCTCTCTCTCTCTCTCTCTCTTTCTCTATCTCATTCTCTCTCTCTCTCTCTCTCTCTGAGTCACCGCTCTGCAGATTGAGGGGTAAAAGTGAAGGTTCTGGTGTGTGTAAATGGAAACACTGAGAAGGCCACACACACACACACACACACACACACACACCTCATTTCTCAGTGTGGATCTGTACAATAAACCCAATAAAATCTAAATATAATATACCTGTGTGTGTGTGTGTGTGTGTGTGTGTGTGTGTGTGTGTGTGTGTGTGACAAAAAAAACAGTTAACATGGAATGTGATGTTTGTTTGCATAAACGTGTTGTCGTCTGTCCTGTGACTTCTCCATTTTTCAGCTAACAAACTGAAACCTCAAGCACACGATTCATCCATAATTCTGAACTTTTTTCTTGTTGTGATTACAATTAAAAAACGTATAAAATAATTAGATAATATATTGATTTATTTTTATGACATTTATTTTGTATTGTTTTTATGGTAAAAATTTCAGGTAAATTCTTTCTCTTGGCACTAAATGCTGAATGAAGTAAAACTTGTTAACTGTATAAAATAAAAAGAGAGGAAAAAAAACGAGAAGAACGAATCCAGGAGCTGAACCTTTGAGTTGATGGAGTATGAAGTGAAGCTGTTTATTCCTGTAGTTGTGATAAACATGGTGGATCAGGAGAAGTTCTCCTGTGAAGGTGAATGAGGTCAGACTGAGGAACCCTGACCTTGAGAGTGCACCTGGGATTTATACAGAATTATAATAGTCACTTGTGTATTCAGAAGTTGGATGTGAAGCGAAGTCGTATTTTTCTTCTCTCAGACGTCTCCTCGTCTGCACTCTTCCTGCTGTTGGTTTCAATTAGAAGAAAGGCGAAGCTCCAACAGAGATCTCTCAGCTCGGGGAGAAAACCGTATATATAAAACAACACAATAATCCGTCACGGCGAACTTCAGGTCGTTTGTGTCATTTTTCCTCTGATGCCCCGAGGCGAGCGATATCTTAGAGCCACACCAGGATGAGGCTTCTGGACATATGATGCACAAACTCGGCCTGAACATGAAACATTTACATATTTACAAACATCTAATATCGACAATCCTCACGGTCACGTGACCTCATTTACACTCTCATAGAGTAAAACTTTCTTTGGACTTTTTTCGCCTTCTCTTCAGTTTTTCGCTTATTGTGGTCACATCTCTTCTTCCTTGGGTTCGGCATAGTCTTCCTCCGACTCGTCTGCGTGGTTACGGAGGGGTGTGACGTTTCCGTGTCCGATGTCCAACACCTGCAGCTTAGACAGGTGAGAGAAGGAGTCCTCAGCCACGGAGAGAGCGGAGAGACGGTTAAACCTGAGAGAGAGAAAGAGAGAGAGAGAGAGAGAAAGAGAGAGAGAGACAGACAGACGGACGGACGGACAGACAGACAGGGTAAAGGTAAAGATAGAAGGATGAGAGAAACATAAAGAAGAGAAGATGGAATGACTCGAAGATTAAGAATAAGGCGGAGGAAGGGAAAGAGAAAAAAGGGAGAAATATGCAGAGTTGGACATGAAGAGAAAAAGAAAAAAAAAGAGAGCGAGAGAATAAAAAGTAAATGAAAGCAAAGTGCAGCTGTTTTTGTTATTTTATACACACACACACACACACACACACACACACACACACACACACACGCACAAACACACATAGACCTCCTCTCTGCATTAGTGTTTATTGGTCTTTTATCTCTAAAGCACATATTTGTCTTTTCTCTGACTGAATGAAAAAAGCACTTTAGAAGAGAGAGTGTGTGTGTGTGTGTGTGTATGTGTGTGTGTGTGTGTGTGTGTGTGTGTGTGTGTGTGTGTATGTGTGTGTGTGGAACAGAATATTGTAAGGTCCAATAAAGCACCAAAACACTAACAATCACATTTTTTAGAGGTTACATAATTCTGTGTTATTACACAAGACCATCAGCTAAATATCCCTGAACAATCAGATTTCATAATACCTATAATCAAAAACTAATGGTGTGTGTGTGTGTGTGTGTGTGTGTGTGTGTGTGTGTGTGTATGTGTGTGTGTGCGTGTGTGTGTAGAGTTCAGACCTCAGGAAGATGCTCTTGATGTTTGGGGTACTGATGAAGTCCGTGGCAGAGATGCTGCTGATCCTGTTGTTCTGCAGGTGCAGGAACTCCAGAGACTCGGGAAGATCAGCAGGGACGTGGGACAGAAGGTTACCTGACAGATCGAGTGTCTGACACACACACACACACACACACACACACACACACACACACACACACACATTTAATTTGTCCTCAGACATTAGCGTTTTTATAGCAACAGCTTGCATTAGAAACAGCTGACATGGTGAAGATCTCTGTAAGAACATGTATGGAAGGAGTCTCCAGTGCCAGCGCTTTGTAAAAGTAACTTCAGGCCAATTCAGAATGACCCTGACAGACCATTCTCACCATGAGAGAGCTGAGCTCCTGCCATGCCCCCTGGTAGATGGAGCTTAGTTTAATCTGGTTATTAGAAAGATGGAGCTCCTTCAGCTTGCTCATGCCCATTAGCGCCCCCTCTGGCAGCACAGCGATCTGATTATCCTTGGCCCGGAGGAGGTGGAGGCTCTTCGGGAGCCCGAGTGGCAGCGTACTCAGCTTGTTCCCGGACAGATCCAGGACTTCCAGCACCCGCAGTTTCCTGAAAGCGTGCCGATGCAGGCGTTCACTGGTCAATCGGTTGTAGCTCAGGTTCAGCTCATTGAGCGTGTAAAGAGTGCTAAGATCATCACGTCCGATCTCGTTGATGAAGTTCCGGAGCAGCACGAGGGTGTGGGCGCGACGTGGCAGCCCCAGAGGGATTCGCTCCAGCAGGTTGTGGTGCAGGTGGAGTGTGTGGAGGCGCTTGAGGCCACGGAAGGCGTCACGGTGGATGTGGCGAGCACGGAGCCGGTTGTGGTGAAGCAGAAGGTACTGAAGATCCTTCACGGCGCTGAGGGAATCGACCTTGACAGACGTTATGTAGTTTTTCTCTAAGTGGAGCAGCATCAGGGTGCGAGGGAGACCCGGGGGTACTGCACTCAGGTTGTTGTTGGACAGGTCCAGGTACTCCAGTTTGCTCAGGTAACTAAGAGAGAAAGAGAGTCAGGGGTCATACCAGGAAGTTGAAGAAGGTTCGCTAGCAGTGGAAGTGTAATGAAGGAAGAGGCTGTGATCTTTCCTTGAGTACTGACCTGAAAGTAGTGTTGTCCATGCCGCTGTTGCTCAGGAGGTTGTTCTGCAGGTACAGTTCTCTCAGATAAGGCAGGTTCTGGAATGCACCTGAAGGAATCTTCTCCAGTTTGTTATTCTGAGTGAAAATGATCATTAAAAAATAATTTAATATCCTTTAAAGTAAAAATACAAATACCTGCCAGAGACCTTTAGTTCAAGCCACCTGGGTGTCCTGATGTCCTGATGAGGCCACATCCATCCAAGCCTGGGACTCACAGACAGCAATACTGGCTTTGTGAGATGGGCTTACTGTCTCACTTTAATATCAATCACAGTGACACTAAGACCATCTCTGAGCTCAGGTATTTGGTGGAGGGCAGATAGTACCAGCCTCTGAATGCATTTTTGTCACCTTCTGATGTAGCGTGAGCAGCATTTTGGAAAAAAATATACCTTTAGATGGCTGGCTTTAAGTGTCTCAGAGGAAACACACAACTTCACACTAGACATCACCTGGCCCAGGTGGAAGCTGTTGTGCGGTGGAGCTAGCTACGAGGTGGAATCCAAAAGTTTCGAGGTGATCTCTGTTTACAAGAAATAGATCGTGTGGATCGTTCTCTGACGATCATCATGCTCCCGAACTGGTTGGCCGTTTTCAGAAGGTCTTCCTGAACTCCAGTCGAATTCCAGTGATGTTCTTCTGCTCCTGAAGCATGTGCACGCGTGCGGCTCGAAGCACCTCGAACGACTCGTTGCAGCGTCACCGTATGTCAAGCGTATGTCACGTCAAACATCTCTGTGGCAGATTTGCCGTTTCATGCAGAATTTCAAACTTGCTCTTTGTTCTAACTCGTTGTGTGTGATGAGACTTGGTAACGCACGTGGGTCAGAACAGCACCAGTTACAACATTAGTCTCAAACTTTTTTTGATACCACCTCGTAGTTGGGGACAGAGGGAGAAAATTGATAAAAAATAAAGTAGGTTAGCTAATATTTAGGATGATATTAAGATGATGGTGCAAAGGAGCAAAATGAAAGACCATCACTTGTATATTGACCATGCCTTGATAAAGATCACCATAGTGGTGGACCACTTTCAGTTGTCAGCACACAGTCGCTAAACTACATGAGCGGTTTAACAGCGGTACCTTCAAATGAAGACGGAAGAGTGCACTTGGAAGTTCTTTAGGAACATAGCGCAGGAAATTGCTGGAGAGGATCAACACCTCCAGGTTGTCTGAACCGTTAAACATTCCCTCAGGTAAACCTGCGTCAGACAGCTTGTTGTTGTGAAGGTACACAGACCTGAAATGAGGAACGGCAACAAACGTATTCGGGTAAATTTTACTTCTTTTCTTACTCTACAGGAAATTAGAAAGGGTTTAACGTACCTCAGTCCCGGTTTCATGCCAAATGTGTAGGGGTAGATGGTGGTCAGTTGGTTTGCAGCGAAGTCGGCGCTAACTAGCGTTGTTGGAAGATATCTGGGTGCTGCAGTTAGCTGTGAAAACAGACTGATATTAAAAGAAACGTCAGTATCACCTTCCTACGAGGAAGAAATCATCATGGACCATTAGGAAACAATTTCAGCTAGCTAACAGCTAACTCAAGACAAAAAAGAACAAAGAACATATAAGTAAAATGAGGTACATGGAGGTATTAATGAATAAAAACGATCATTAGTGCTTTTAGTGCTTTGTCGTTGTGTAAGAGGAATAAAACACAAGCATTTTTTAATGTTGGAGAAAGATTTTTGAGAGAAAGTGAGATGAAGTGTGAAGGTGATGAGCTCAAATTCCACTGAACATCCACTGATGCTCATTACAGTTCTGTCACAAACAACATGAGGATGAAGATGCTTTAGCGTGAATCCACTGAGACCCAACCCGACCCAACCCGATCCGACCCTGAACCCTGCTGCATCAGCATCAGCCAAAAACCCGGGATGAGACATGGAGCGGATCTTTGTCTGTTGAACATCACATGGACGATGGACTGTTCCTCACGAACAACAAAAACACAGAACTTTATTTTTCCCCATCAGAGATTTTTCTAAACAAATGTGTTCAGAGGTTTACACAGGCGCTAAGCAGAAGCCAACACTTGGACATATTCTGAGGCCTGATTTCTCTTTTAATCTTCTGACTTCAATCAGGGTTTAGGAATGAGCTTCATCACAAATGTTTACAGTACATCTTTTTTTTTTTTTTTTTGCTGCATTTGGTCACACAGACAAAAAAACATTTAGCGATCTGTGTGAAGCAGTAAACTCTTAGGATCATTAATGCTAGCTCAGAGTGGCCACGATTTTAGTGTTAGTGTTAGTGTTATTTTATATATATTATATATCAAATAATATAGCTAAATGTTTGGTTTTTGGTACTTTTGTCTATTTTGAAAGTGATATAGCTAGCTAGCTAGCTCACTGGCAACAAATACCAGATGCTAATTGCTTCAGGGAGGATAATGTTAGCTAAGAGTACACATACAGTACAAATCTCCAATTTCTACACATGTAATAAAGCAATAAACAGACCCTCAATCTGGCAAAGGGTCTAATGGAGTTATTCTCGAAGTGTTCTTAACGATTATATTGTGTACCTGATTATTGGCAGACGCCAAATACAGACAGAGATTTGTTATTGTTATTATTATTATTATTATTATTATTATTATTATTATTATTATTAGCATTCATTCACACAATGACCTCTGGTCTCACCTTGTTATTTGCCAAGTATAAGTAACTGAGCTGTTCCAGAGCTTCAAACCCATCATCTTCAAGCCCTGGAACCACACACACACACACACACACACATTTTAAATATTGGAACATGCTCCCAGCTCTCGATGCCACTCAACTTGTCAACCTGTACCATGCTAATAAAATATAAATGGCAGCACAGTTCTGGATCCTGTTTGGTCGGAAGGTTGTGATGACATGCTCTATGACAGCAGCTCTGAAATCCTGATATGTTTCTATAGTAACGTCTTGTTCACAGGGACATTTACAGATAACACTAGACCGATAAAACGATTTCAAAATACACGTGCAGTCTGGTGATGTTTTCTGTAGGAAGAAGTCTCCAGTGTCAGAGCTAAAGCTGTAACTTTCTTCAGAAGACGTTGTGGTTTCTTGGTCACATGACATGTTGCGGTGTCAAGTTGAAGAGGGAATGAAGGGAGGCTGGTGAGGGAATGAGTGTTTACAGCTGATATAACACAAGTGCTAACACCAACAAACTCATATCCTGCACTCAACATTAAATATAAACTATAAACACATTAAAATATATAGTTATTTCAATAAAAATACAGAAATAAATGTAATCAAGGCCTCAAAGTTTGTTTTCGTATCTGACCTCGCTGTATTTCATTCATCACCATCTGTTATTGTTCACTTTTACCCATGCTCTTCGCCTCTCTCACACACACACACACACACACACACACACACACACACACACACACACACACACACACACACACACACACAAACACACACACACACACACACACACAAACATCTATTTTATATGAACAGAAGAATTGTTCTGCCAAAAACTTAATTTACACACTGCTGGTTTCTGGTTTCAGCCTAAATTCAGCCAAGTCTGGTGACACACACGCATTTTGCATGCTGGAACATTTTGCACGCACACACACACACACACACACACACACACACACCCTGTGTCGTGAGCCGATTGTTCTGCAGGTTCAGCGTCTCCAGGTAAAGCAGACGTGACAGATCCTCCGCTTTGATCTCTGAGATCTGATTATTCTGATGCAGGAAAAAAATGAAAAAGACAGAAAATGAGACATCTTGAAAATAAACTGGATGTTAATGTGTCTTGTTTTCTTCAGGAGGCCGTAAAAACATCTGAACCCCCTGATGCTCTTTCAGATACTCATTTTCTCATCATTTTCTCATCATCTCATCACTCCTTCAGATGTACAGAATGGCATTAGGGTCATTACATGCATACGTACTAATAGCACAGAATAATGCTTTTGCTAACGAGACTTTCTCCAAACCTTAACTGTTAACAATCTCATTACATGCACACACACACACACACACACACACACACACACACACACACACACACACACACACACACGTCTCATTTACTCCAAAAATATTCTGTATGCATATTTTTTCAGGTTCACGCTGCAACATTTTCTATCATGAATAAATGTTTATATCATCAGATGTACAAAATAATCAATAACATTAACCGCCAGAGGACCGAATCAGAGCCGGGGTCATGGTGGCATCACAGGGGGGTTCTAGAGAGTGAACTCTCACCTAGACTTGAAATTTACATATATATGCATATGATTGATCACTAATCCCACAGCCACGCCCCCAAAATCCAGTGGAAAGCCTTCACTGTAGAGTGGAGCTAATCAGAACTGTACACACAGAGGATAGTGAGATGTTACAGGGATTTATGGATGTGATGATCAGAGGTGCGCTAACCTTTGGCCATGTAGTGTATGTATAAGGCATATAAATGGTGTGTTTTATAGCAAGTGTAAAGTAGCTGTCAGTATCATTACAAGTGCTCAGTGCTCGCTGAACTCAACTGCTCACTCAATCATCAGTGTACCAGCTCACATCCTTGAGAAAAAAATACTACAAGAATGAAATGTTCTAAATCATGTACACACACACACACACACACACACCTGCAGTGAGAGCTGGCGTATGTTTTCTGGTAGCTCTTGT
This sequence comes from Silurus meridionalis, assembly GCF_014805685.1. Taxonomy (NCBI): domain Eukaryota; kingdom Metazoa; phylum Chordata; class Actinopteri; order Siluriformes; family Siluridae; genus Silurus; species Silurus meridionalis. The sequence goes on from NC_060899.1 coordinate 16,380,552, forward strand.
GGGAACTCGTATAAATTAACCCCGGCACAGTCGACAGATTCCTCGGCCATGCAGCTGCACTGCGCCGGACACTTCGTCTCCGTCTTCTCCCTTCTGTGTCTCTCATTTCCTTCATTCTTCTGGACCGTGTGTTGTCCTTCCTGCTGGTGTTCAGGCTCAACTCCGAGGACCAGAGCCCAGCCGAGCAGAAGTGCACAGAACACACACCTTCTCCAAATCATCGTTAATGCATCCAATACACACTGTCCTCTGGGCAAGAAGCAGAGTCCCACCCTGCTGAACGTGTGTGTGTGTGTGTGTGTGTGTGTTTGTGTGTGTGTAGAGATCTGGCCAAACCTCCAAATGAGATGAGCCTTTGAATCGAGGAACAGATCACACTCTTCTCTAAGCACCTGGTAGAAACAAAACTTTACCTTAAACATATTATTATTAGTAGAATAGTACTAGTATAAGTAGTAGTAGCACTATAGTAGTAGTAGTGCTAGTGTTAGTCATAGCAGCAGCAGTGATGTTAGTAGTATAGTATTAGTAGTAGTGTTAGTAAAACTAGTAATATGGTAATAGTAATAAAGTGTTGTACTAGTTGTATAGTGATACTGGTGGTAGCAGTAGTCTAATCCTAGTATTAAAAGTAGTACTGGTGTTGTACTAGTTAAATAGTAATAGTAGTAGTATAGCACTAGTAGAAGTAGTACTGTTAGTATTAGTAGTAGTAGTAGTTGTATTATCAGTAACAGTGTTAGTATAAGTATTAGTATTACTGTAGTATTAATATTAGTAATAGTAACTTTTTTTTAGCTAAACTCACTTCACAGTGATGTCATGCCATATATGTGTGTGTGTGTGTGTGTGTGTGTGTGTGTGTGTGTGTGTGTGTGTGTGTGTGTGTTTGTGTTACAGGAAATTGAAGAGATCAGTTTGTCTGGAAATTGATTTCTAAGGTTCTCCTAAATTTTATTTCTAGAATCATCTCCACATTCCTGCCATGATGTATTTAAATAACTGCACACACTTTCCCAGGCTCTGCAATGACCAGATAAGGAGCTGGAGAGTAAGTTTTGGCCAGAAACAAACTCAGAGCTTTTTTTTTTTACCAGTTGTTTGGTTCACAATAGAGAGAGAGAGAGAGAGAGAGAGAGAGAGAGATGGAGTCTGAAACACTGGCACCAAAACAGGACTAAACGCTTTCTTCCAGAGTCACACAGCTGGATGAAAAACACCAAAACCCATTAACTCTTCAGAGCTCAGTCTCGTGGAGTCCTCTCTCATCTGAATATGACACGAGTCTTTACACCGTGATCAGTGTGGATGACATCAGTCACATTAATGCTGGTTTTCTATACTGTGTATTTGATTTAAAGAGATATTACAGCATGGTTACTTACTGATGCTGATCTTAAAGTCACCTGTTTACTGCTGATTTCTGATTTATTTTCTCCACATATTCACATATTCCCAGGACATACCTTCATATGGCCAAACACGTGTTACTGTGTTTCCAAAAAAGAATATAACGCTGATCACGTGATAAATCATTTCTAAGGCTAAAGTAAACCACAAACTCTCTCTCTCTCTCTCTCTCTCTCTCTCTCCCTGCCAGATTATGTCATGTCAGATAGATAGATAGATAGATAGATAGATAGATAGATAGATAGATAGATAGATAGATAGATATAATAACATGCTGTTCACAGTAAAAGAACATCAGTGTGAAACCATCTGAGTATCTGGAGGAATTCCATCTGTTCTCTGTGTCTGGAAAAGTGGAATGGATACAGCAGAGCAGGAGTTGGGAGAGAGAGAGAGAGAGAGAGAGAGAGAGAGAGAGAGAGAGATGGTTTGGTGGTATAAGATGAAATATAAAGCTACGTTACCTCTCCGTCCTGCAATAAACTGATTAAAGTCAAACTTTTAAGCAGATTTTTAAGTCCAAAAGCTCGAACCTGCAGCTCCACTCAGAACTGATTCATCACTCCAGATGTGCAGACGGAGAGACAGAGAGAGAGAGAGAGAGAGAGAGAGAGAGAGAGAGAGATCCCAACGTTCCTCTCCAACAGAATTTCCCTGACTGCTGTGGAAATGACGGTGTAACACAGAGCTCTTGGATGGAAACCCAGTTTCGGAGGCCAGTTCAAATGAGAAATGAGAAAAGTCTGGCTAGAATTAAACATAAACAATAAAATTCAATAAAAAATTTGAAAAGGTTTCATTTCTTTAATGTTTAAGGCAAAACATCACATGAAGGAGCGATCATGTTTGTCACAAAGATCCTTTTTTAGATTTCTGAATAAATTTGATAAATTTACCTTCATATTTTCTCTCAAACTGTAATAATAAAGTAGTAATAAAGTTAGCTCCGCCCACTTTACAGTCATACCATGGCATATAGTCCTAAAAAATTCTGGTGTATACACAGTTCCTGTCAAAAGTGTGGAAACACAAAATTATTTTATGGTTTTTGCGACACTGCATGTTCCTTTTGTTTCTATGCAACAAAACGTGAAAGTGAATGAGTGGTAGAAAGTTCTCTGGAGTCCAAATGGGACATTTTTGTCTCTAGCAGAAGAACTTGTGTAAGACAGAGAACAGGAGAGAAGATGTGATCAGACTCCCTCACCCCTACACTCACACATGGAAGGGGAAGCTTAATGGTTTAGGGTTGTTTTGGAGCAGGGAGGGTTCCAGAAAGTGAAAGGAATCCTGAAGCAACATAAGTCCCATTCCACACTTCAACACCATGCAATTCCGTCTGGACTGCATACGTCAGAGTTTTGTAAGTGTTATGTAGAGAGCAAACAGTCATCTGGAGTGATATCTATCATGAAACGACCTGCCCAGTCACGGCACCTAAATCCTGTTGAAATGCTCTGGGATGAACTGCATCACAAGAAAAAAAGCTCCAACTAGTGAAGAACAACTTTGGTGAGTTTTACAAGAGGCACAGAAACGTTGTTTGGAGAAGCTGTCCGGGTGCTGAGAGTGTTTAAATCTGGTCTTCATGCTAAAGGAGTATTTTTTAACAGAAATAAAGTGGAAGATCTAAACATTTATAGATTTGTTTTTGGTCAAAGTAAATGTTCAAAGCGTTACATTACATAAGTTTGTTGCATAGAAACAACCAAAGTCTTGGTGTTCCCACAATTTTCACAGGCTCTGTATGCAGTACATATCAATTTCATTATAACCCTTATAAAACACATGAACAATGTAAAGACTTGTAGATAACAGTATAAGCATTTTAAAGCTGTTGCCTTCTTTTATCCATATTCAGAATTTAAAATCTCAGTTTCTAGATCTCCTGCATCCATGAGAATTTATTCCTGTTCCTAATTAGAAGGATATTATGGAGGAAATTCCACAAATAATGATCATTTTTGAACTGAAGTTAGACTTCATCCTGAAAAACATTACCCAAAAAGTATTTTGTTACACCAGTGTTCTTGTTTAAGCTGTAAAATATTTTGGAAATGTCTTATTTACAATCCAATAAATACTATAAAATATGTTTGTTTTGAAAAATAGAGCTTCATTAGCATAACTAAATGTACCAATGTTCTTGAAAAAATAAAAAAAGATTATAAAAATATCATGCCAGAATTTGACAGAAGAAGATGATTTCTTGTTGTGTAGAAGTATATTTAAATTACCCTGCCATTAAAATTAAAATACAGCAGTAAAGTTGCTAGGCAACTGGCAAAAATTTGTGGTTAAAACCATGAACTAGCAAATTACTGAGGTTTATAATTTAGCTGATTAAATCTACATAAAACACATGGTGACATTGGAAATGAGACAAAGTCATCAAGGTCAACATTTACCTCAGATGTCAAGTCAAGCCAAGAAGCTTGTATTGTAATTTCTACCATATACAGCTTCTGCAGTACACAGATATGTTGTTAGCTTACTAAAAACACACTGATGCAACTGGAATTACACTTAAAATGACAACTTTCTACAATAAGACTCAGTCATTAGCTAGCTGAAGCTTTGACCTGCAGATGTTTCGGTTGCCTACACACACTACTTTTGAGCAACAAGTTTATCAGACAACATGAACACAATAAAAACAAATCGGAATGGTCCAGAAAATCACCATTAATCTCAGACGTGTTTAGAAAATGTCAAGATTTACGTAGCTAAACTGATAACCAGGTTCGTTAGCTAGCTTTTGCTTGAGGAGGTAGATCATATGCTCTATATCTTGTATACAGACCGTGTGGACCCACAGTGATAATGGAAATGAGCCACAATGGTCAGGAAGGTCAATGTTTACCTCAGATGTATAAAAAAATGCTCTGTAATACTCATTCTACACTTTTATTGACACTTTTTTGTGTTTAGGCTTCATTATTAGCTAGCTCAAGCCTTTTCTGCAGATTTTTCTAGCCTAGCAACAATATGAACATATTGCAATGTTGGAAATGACTTAAATTGTTGGGAAGGGCAACATTTACCTCAGATTTGTTAAGAAAATACTCTGTTTAACTGAAATACCTTTACATTGTCTGTATACAAGGTTTATTAGCTTTCTTATGCTTTGCTATCGGTTTTCCTGTGTCCTAGCAACAGTACTTCTGACTTAACTACTCAAACAGATAGTTAATTACCTATTATATCATGTTTACAGACAGTGTGAATGCACAGCGATAATGGAAATGAGATGGAATTGTCTGGACGGTAAACATTTACCTCAGATTTTATTTATTAAAAAAAAAACACTCTGTACAACTAATATTACATTTATCATCGTAAGCTAACCAAATCGATCACAAGTTCTGCTGTATTGTTCATTCAGAACTGATAGAAAAACAATTTCATTAGTTTCTGTAGACTAAGTGTTATCTGGATAGCAGCACGAGCAATCGTTTCATGAGATGAGAAATATTTTCCTATCATCTGTCATCAGCTGGAGGAACACAAGAGGAACATAGGAGGAACACAATTCCACAGCTGATTACATGAAAAGATGAAATGAACAGATTTCTCATTTCACATAGTAGAATTAGAAAGAGAGGGACCCGAGCTGAGAGTTTAATCACTGGGAAAATTAAACATAGCTCCAAAAAAAAAAAAGGAAAATTTGTGATTTAATGTTTTTCACAAGTGATTTGTCACCGTAATTTGCCTCATCTGAGCTTTCAACGATTTTTTTACGTCCAATTTCACTAACAAGCTTCATCGAGTCACAACTTACTCTGTGCCCATGATGACTTCAGTGGAAAAAAAGGTGTTTGGAATAACAATCGTCTCACTACACTGGAAAAAACACTCACACAGGCTACGTGTGACTGGGTCTCAAACCACATGCCTTATTCACTACATAGCGCACATGGACACCATTGTCCATCCACTGTGGGCGTGTCTCAAACCACATGCCTTATTGACTACATAGTGCACATGGACACCATTGTCCGTTCACTGTGGGTGTGTCTCAAACCACATGCCTTATTGACTACATAGTGCACATGGACACCATTGTCCGTTCACTGTGGGTGTGTCTCAAACCACATGCCTTATTGACTACATATTGCACATGGACACCATTGTATGTTCACTGAGGGTGTGTCTCAAACCACATGCCTTATAGACTACATAGTGCACATGGACAACATTGTCCGTTCACTGTGGGCGTGTCTCAAACCACATGCCTTATTGACTACATAGTGCACATGGACACCATTGTCCATCCACTGTGGGCGTGTCTCAAACCACATGCCTTATTCACTACATTGTGCACATGGACACCATTGTCCTTCCACTGTGGGTGTGTCTCAAACCACATGCCTTATTGACTACATAGTGCACATTGACACCATTGTCCTTCCACTGTGGGTGTGTCTCAAACCACATGCCTTATTCACTACATAGCGCACATGTACACCATTGTCCATCCACTGTGGGCGTGTCTCAAACCACGTGGATGTTTTATTACATAGTGCACAAAATAATACCATCACAAGTCCAATGTGGGCGTGTCCCAAACCCTTTGCCCGATTCACTACATCGCCAGATCACATGACCACTATATACTGTACATAAATACCATTGTAGGTCCACTGTGGGTGTTTCTCAAACTACACTACAGTGTTGTGTTGCATGAACTCTGTGGTGGTGTTTTTACAGCTGCACTCTGGAGGTGGTGATGTGGGGCAGATCTCCAGCTCGCTCTCTGAGTGACTCACGCTGGAGGTTCTTCAGGACTGTGATTTCACCAGGTTTTATTTTTTTTCCAGCATCTGCTCAAGATCAGGATTGTAATGCTCCACTGCAAAGCTCCAGGATCTCCTGCAAGTTCTCCTCCAGCTTCAGGAGCTGAATTTATTCATCTTTAATTAGTTTTATATTAATAATTAGTTTACTGTTTGGATTTTAAGAATATTATCGCAAAGTGTTTTATTTTTTATTTTATTTCAGAAACCTTTACTGTTAACATTTTCTCCATTTGTTTTGTTACAAATAATTTAAACTTTTAAGAATTAAAACTATTTTTCACAAATTTACCCTCTGACTGTGTTCAGATTCCACAACAATTATTTACTAATGAAATAATAATAATAATAATAATAATAATAATAATAATAATAATAAAATATTTAGACTCTTATGTGGTAAAGAGAGATTATTTATTTAGTACAAATTTATATCAGGACACACACACACACACCCACACACACTTCGGGTCACTTGAGTTGAGTTGAGTTTTAAAACTCTGGAATCAAAAAGAGGCTATGATAGCTAAGCTCGCTGTTTAGTTCAACTCTTGCTGAAGAGAATTTCGAGGTCCTCGGATCAGACGTCTGGATAAATGTGGAAAATCGGGAGGATCTTAAGAGTTACAGGGTCACAATGTTATTACTATTATAATTATAAGGTTCTAAATCTGGATCTTCTGAAAATCCAAGATCTTCTTGTAGATCAGCTCCAACCTCTAAAGTTCTAAACACAGGTCTGAAGGCTAAAGAGATGAGACTCGTTTGTGTGGGCAGAGCCTCACAGCTTAGCTTTGCCTGGTTGTAGCTGCAGGTTCTGGAGCTTCATGGCCATTCCCATGTTCCCTGTGATCTTCAGCTTTCCCTGAAAAAATGCCTGGAGAGGAGACGGTACGGTTTAAACTCCAAACACGAGACTACGTGTATGTGATTAAAAGTGTCCGGTGAGGAGTGTAAAGCTCAAAAGATCTCACGGTCTGAGGGTTCATCTTCCCGGTCATGAGGGCCAGCAGGTCAGAATCCGTCATCAGGATGGTACAGTCCACCTTCTTAGCTGGAACAGAGAGAGACCATCACACGCAGGTTACAGCAGCTCTCTCTATTCTCCATCTCCAAGCTCAGACGTGCTCGCGCTGGAGACTCCTTACGAACGTCCAACAAATAAACCTCATATCCGTTGCTATGGAAACGAGGACGTTAAAAACTCACAGGCGTCATTGTGAACGCAGCCCTTCCCGTCACGCACGTTTACCACCCACGTGGCCTCTTTGCCGTCCGGGCCGTCCTTCACTTTAAAAGCGAACACGCCTCCGATCTTCTTCACATACTGCTCACCTTCCTGCACACACACACACACACTCTTATGCTTGATTTCTAAAGACAGTGCATGTACGTGTTTTTCCTTAATGAGCATCAGAACCTGTACCTCCTCCAGCTTTTTAGAGATCTCCTGAAACACACTGTGCGCCTTAAAGCCCTCCATACCTACGGGGGCACTGGTGAACACCGCCTCGATCCGCCTGCAACACACACACACACACACACACACACACACAGCACAGAATGTAAAACCAGTGTTTTAGATTTGATATTGAGTACATTATTATGCACCCTACATTGGGGCATCATGGGTTTGGGATGTGCACAGAGTGTAGGGTGCATTATGCACACATATAAATGAAACAAGACCCTACAAAGGGTTTAACAGAAAGGAATTGGACGTAGATAGATAATGTCTACAGATAATCCCTATAGATAGGAGTTTACCTGTAGGGATTATACCTGAGCACTATTTAGCACACTTCTCTAGTGGAAAGAGTGCGGTTTGGAACACAGCCCCTGATTGAAGAATCAGAATCATTCAATGCCGTCATACGTTTACGTGCAGTTTTTTGTGGCTGCGTCATATTTGCGCAAAAGGCTCTCTCACACACGCAGCGGAATACTGTATTAATTAATATTTTCATGCGCAAAATAGACGCCTTTGCGTTCCGGGAGTTCAATTCGCTCCGAGCGACAAAAGAAAGAAAACCGCAGCGGTTTCGGAGAGAAACTCGTCCCCCACAGAGCCCCAGTCCGCTCAGGAGGCAGAGGGTGTCATTAATCTCACCTGGGAATCTCAGAAATATGCATTTTACTTTCACAGTGATTCAACATGGACGGAGCTCTTCCTGTAGTTTAGCGGCACTGTGAATCCAGACCTGACAGAGACCGAAATCTACAAAATAAAAGTCTTATTTATTACTTATTATTAATACTTATTTTGGGCACCATTTAGTTTGTTGTTGTTGTTTAAATGTAGAATATCTTTCTCAGGTGTGCAAAAAAAGATGATAGCTGCAAATGAGGTGCAAAAATGTTGCCTTAAATCACTGGTGGTCCCTCAGAATCACTGGTTTACGCTTTAATATATTTTTAAAAAAATAAAATATGTGCCGTTGTGGCTACAGTGAAAAGAGACGTGTTGAATTGTGTTTAAAATTAAAAAGTGGATTGGTTCAGGAAGGAAACCACTGAAGGCCTGGGGGTGAAACGCCTGAACCGACACTTTAAAGATGGATTTTACTGTAAATATGCTCATAAAAAAGCAGATTATTTTCACTTAACCAGAAAATTATTTACATTTTGGTTTTAAAACCCAAAGCCAGCGTTTATACAACATAAACTTTCCTTCTGCAGAAGAGTGTGAGAGATTTTATTTATTAGGATTAAAAATAACATCAATAACTAATAGAACTGAAAAAAGTAATCATCTAAAGAACAGCAGGAACCTCTTTATATTATAATAAATTCATTTTATGGTTATGAAATATTTGCCGTAGAGTGAATTTTTGGGGTGGGAATAAATGTGATGTCAAAAGAAGTAACTTTTAAACCAAACATATCAAATCATATAAAAAAAACCTTCAGAAAGTGTTTAGTAAGTCTTGTGATCTGTAACAGAATATTTTTTATTCCATCAGAACTCAGTTTTATATTTATAATGGAACACGTGTAAAAAAAAAAAGTGCCCACAATGTGAACAGATACTTTTATTTTGTCAGTCAGTAATGAGGAAGTAAAATGTATGGTTTTCCCATAACCAATCCAGTGATGTTGCTTCACATAGGACGTGTCTCAATTCACACTGAGTGGGTAGTAATGGACTTTGTTTTCCCAAACCACAAATGGGGGGGGGTGTGAATGGTGCAGGTAGTGTGTGTGGTATGTAGGGGTATATGGGGGGGGTGAATGGTGCAGGTAGTGTGTGTGGTATGTAGGGGTATATGGTGAATGGTGCAGGTAGTGTGTGGTATGTAGGGGTATATGGGGGTGAATGGTGCAGGTAGTGTGTGTATGTAGGGGTATATGGGGGTGAATGGTGCAGGTAGTGTGTGGTATGTAGGGGTATATGGGGGTGAATGTGGGGTATATGGGGGTGAATGGTGCAGGTAGTGTGTGTGGTATGTAGGGGTATATGGGGGTGAATGGTGCAGGTAGTGTGTGGTATGTAGGGGTATATGGGGGTGAATGGCAGGTAGTGTGTGGTATGTAGGGGTATATGGGGGTGAATGGCAGGTAGTGTGGTATGTAGGGGTATATGGGGGTGAATGGTGCAGGTAGTGTGTGTGGTATGTAGGGGTATATGGGGGTGAATGGTGCAGGTAGTGTGTGTGGTATGTAGGGGTATATGGGGGTGAATGGTGCAGGTAGTGTGGGTGGTATGTAGGGGTATATGGGGGTGAATGGTGCAGGTAGTGTGTGTGGTATGTAGGGGTATATGGGGGTGAATGGTGCAGGTAGTGTGTGTGTATGTAGGGGTATATGGGGGTGAATGGTGCAGGTAGTGTGTGTGGTATGTAGGGGTATATGGGGGGGTGAATGTGGGGTATATAGATGAGGGGTAAGAAGCACCTACATTTTTAGGTGACTTTTGATTAGAGAAGACACGCCCACTAAGGCGCGATCCAGCGGCAGGGATGATGACGTCAGAGCTAGCAGGAAGCCATTACTAGCCGGAGTGTATCGGAGTGTGTTTGTGTAAAACACAGCGCAGAGATTCGGCATGAACACGCCGCCTGCCGCAGCTCTCTGACCGGTCCGTCATCCACAACCTTCGCCGCGGTTAAACCACCACCATTACAGGGGATGATGAAGGGCGGACCGGGGAAAGCGATGTTCTTCCATAGTTTTCCGCGCACCGAGGAGGAGGAGGAAGCAGGAGAGGACGAGGACGAGGCGCTGAAACAGGAGGACGAGGAGAAAAGCGTCTCCGGAGATCCGTATGTGGTTGTGAAGCTGGAGGACGAGAGAGACGGTGGACACGAGGCGGAGAGGAGCGCGGGGTCAGCGCTGGAGATCAGCCTGTTCGCACCGCTCGAGTCCTCTGAGGACGGGGATGGGGAGGAGGAGATACCGCGGCCGCTTACACACACCGACACGGCCTGCTGGCCCTGCGCTCCGGGTATATATATATATATATATATATACACACACACACACACACACACACACACACACACACACACAGTGCTGTGTTTGTGCGTGTCTGTTTTCGCAGTGTGCATCCTCTGCGTGCGCCAGCATATTCCTCCCTGCCCCCTAATTTGCATATGCAAAATAACCACGCAGTCTCATTTGCATACGATTGATCTGTAAATCTAAAACCCACTTTCGTATCCTTCACCCTGTGTGTCATGTAGAACAACGGGCGATGAAGCAGAAGTGTATTTATTCAAATTCATTATTCTATTTTCAGTTGGGTTTGATCTTTACTGGACTACTCGGATATCACTGTCCGATCAGAACTCGTGTGTGCATGTCTGTATCGCTTTCTATTCCTGATCATCGATCTGTTCACTTCGTATAAATCGAGTGCTCTGGTTTTTGCGTCGCGTTGCAGGATGTGCAGGTATCCATAACACGAAGTCGCAACCAGAACCAAGTGCATCCAGTCAGACAGGAAATTCTATCTGCTCCAGAGAAATCTCATCGATACATTATGGTTTTATTCATCATAGAGGATGTTGATTTGTTACAGGGGTTTAAACACAATTTCATATATTATTAATAATAATAATAATAATAATAATATAAACATTGTTACCATTTCAAACTTTCTTTTTTTAATGCGCCTCAAAACACATCCACTAGGTGGCGCCAGTATCTAGCTATCTACACCATAGCTGTGACAGCATTGTTGTTGTGGAAGTCAGTCGCATGAAGTCGTGATGGTGGTAGAAGAAATATGTGAATAAAGTCTTTGTTTGTTTGTGGCAGGTCAGGATGAAACCCTCGTCCTCCTCAGAGACGACCGAGAGGACGCAGGAAACGTCCGAAAAACACGCGCCCCAGACGCCCGAGAAATCCTGCAGCTGTGTCGAGGGTAAAACACACACACACACACACACACACACACACACACACACCATCCCTTACAGCGAGCTCCATCGCTCTCCACCTTATATTCATATACATTTAATACAGTTTCACCAAATATCTGTTTTATTCAACCAATTTTTTATATTTTATTTCTACTTAAAAATACATTCACATGTTCATCACTTTTTTTACTTCAGGATCTAAAAGGATCTTTTAAGAGATGAAACGGTTTATTTTTATTGTAGTGAACTTATTTTTTTTGAGTCTGTGTGTGTTTGTGTGTATTGAAGGATGTCATGGTGTACACAATTTACTCAACATTACAAGATGCACAAAAAACCCAGAAATCAAATAAAATTTAAATATTTATACTTTTTTTTTCAAATGTGTGACAATGAGCTGGAATAAATACAGAGTGTGTGTGAGCGAGCGGTGGAACATTAACAGGATTAAGGCGGAAACACATGGATACGACGTGCCGGACTGGAGGAAGTGTGTGTGTGTGTGTGTGTGTGTGTGTGTGTGTGGAGACAGAGAAAGGTAAGGCTGGTTTTGATTTACAGGACACCCTTGGTGTTGGAGGTTAATGAGCACCTGGTGTAAGTCGGAGCAGTCACGTGATCATGCAGGTGTTAGTCAGGTGGTGGTGGAGGTGTTTTACTCACCTGCTGAGTGATTCTCAAATAAACTTCAGCTTTGTGTTGTAGATGAAGGCGACAGAGGAATCCGACGACACGGATGAAAATCCTGACCACGCCCCTCCCAAGAAATGCTCCAAATCCACGCTCGCGGACTTTCCCTCTGACCGGACGGCTCGCTCCAGGGTCTGGGAATACTTTGAGTACTTTATAAACCCGGAAGGCGAGCTGGAGGATTACGGATTCCCGACGTGTAAACTGTGCCAGCTGAAGGTGGCGTGTAAGAGAGGAAACACCTCCAACATGCTGAGACACTTGCAGGAGAACCACACCTTCGCCTACCAACAAGCCAAGGTATGGTTGTGTCTCATTTCACATCTCGCAATACACCCCCTTCTCACTACGTATACGGCTACATCACTTAAGTGTGGGCGTGTCCCAAACCACACATCCTACTTACTCCATAAACATCAGCAATTTAGTGTGGGCGTGTCCCAAACCACACCCTCTACTCACTTCATAAATATGCTAATTTAGTGTGGGCGTGTCCCAAACCACACCCCCTACTCACTAGATAAACATCTGTCACTCCACTGTGGGCGTGTCCCAAACCACACACAGGTCCACATCTGTCCCCTGTAGCTGCTTCACTTAGTGTTTGTGTGTGTTTGTGTGAGAGAGGAGACGCCCTGTGGGTCAACGTGGACTCCTCAGACTCAGACATGAAGGTGGATTCGGAGGAGCAGGACCTGGTGTTCTCCTGGTATGATGAAGAGAAGCAAAGTGAAGAGGAGAACAACAGCGATGTGGACTACAGCGCTCAGTGGGTCCCAGCAGCTCCGAGGCGGAAGAGGCGTGTCAGGTCGGCTGTCTGGAGGTACTTCCATCACGACCAGGACAGAAGACCGAGCTGTAAGATCTGCGGCTGGAAACTCACTCCAGGATCTTCAGGCAGCACGAGCAACATGAGGCATCATCTACAGAGCCAGCATCAGATCACGTGTCCAATCAATAAGGTACGAGTATAATAACCTTCTGCTGCCTTTTAACATGTAAAAGATGTTAACGCCAATATGGAACCAAAAACAGCTCTTCTACAGAGTCTGATAGAGGCCACGCCTCCTCTCGTGAGTCTGGTAGAGGCCACGCCTCCCCTCGTGGGTCTGGTAGAGGCCACGCCTCCCCTCGTGAGTCTGATGGAGGCCACACCTGCTTTATTGGGATTGGTAGAGTCTTATACTTCTGCAATAAGACTAATTAAGGCCACGCCTCTTTCACCAGGATTGACAGGCACATAGGCTGTGCCTCCATATTTTTACATACCTCAGGTGACGTATTTCCTCTCCGCGTCCGCAGTTTGCCGATCTCGTTATAACGTTGCCTGAAGGTGTCGATCCGGTTAAACTGTACCCACCCACAACACCTCGCAAATCCGCCGTGTGGAAGCTGTTTGGCTTCGTCAGGAACAGCGAGGGCGTGTTGCAAGAGAACGGCTTCCCCATCTGCAGGCTGTGCCACCAGGTCGTCGCTTCTAAAGACGGAAACACGTCTAACATGTACAGCCACCTGCAGCACCATCACCAAGCCGTGTACGCTGAGCTGAAGGTAATCAGAAATCTCCAGTTCTGATTTTCAGAGAAGGACCAGATTAATCCCACAGAGGTTCCACAAGGTGTTTAATGAATTCCTTTTTTTTACTTTAACATCCGTTATTTAAACTGATTTATTTTTCTGGTTCCAGTTGCAGCACACCATGGTTCCTGAAGGCGTGGAGCAGACACTGGACGTCCTAAACACCAGAGAGCTCCATCCTCCTGTAAAGCGCAGACACTCGCCCGTCTGGAAATATTTTGGATTTATGAGGAACTCTGAGGGCGATTTGAAGGAGGACGGATTCCCGCTGTGTAAAATGTGCCATCGGAGAGTGGCGGCTAAAGACGGAAACACATCCAACATGCTGAACCACCTGCGGCGCCACCACCAGGCCGAGTATGAAGAAGTGAAGGTAAAGCCGCTTCTCATTACCCTGTGTTTGCTTCGAGGCGCCGCATAACAAATCGTTATGTTTATTTCTTACAGCTGGAAAATGACACGCTGCCAAGGAGTCACTCAGAGGATGGAAATGACCTGCCTGAGCTGTTTCCCCCCAGCATTCTGCCCCTGTCCCCCGTCTGGGATTACTTCGGCTACCTGAAAAACGCAGACGGCTTGATCGAAGATAACGAACGGCCCAAGTGTAAAACCTGCCGCCAGTCCATCGTCTCCAAGCAGGGCATTTTATCCAACATGCTACGCCACCTGAAGTTCTACCACGACTCTTTATTCGAGGAGCTGAAGTCCAGAACCGGATGGAGAAAGTACAGACCTAATAAGAAGAAAAGCAGAGTCCTGCCCATTCAGGCCAACCCAGACGAGTTGTTCCCGCCCAAAATGACTCTGAAATCGGGCGTCTGGAAACATTTTGGGTATCTGAGGAACTCTAAGGGTGTGGTCGTCCCAGACGGGTTCCCCATCTGTAAACTGTGCCTGAGGAAGGTCAGCACGCCGAAGGGATGCACCACCAACATGATGGTCCATCTCCAGAGATACCACCCCAACGAATTCACAGAAATGAGGGTAAAAAAGATGCATCCTTATTGTTTTGATTTCCACGTCAGGTGTTTAAAGATTAGGGTTGGAATATTCCAGGAATTCCAGGAAACTTTCCATGGGAATTAACTGGGAATTTACACAATTGCAGGTTAGCCCATAACAAGGAACTTAAATACAGGTCAAAATCTTGAAGGATAATTTTGTTGAAAATGACCAGATTTATTGCAATATTAGCACATTCATTAATCACATGCCCACGGCACACTTACTGCAGGGCCACTGAGGCTATTGCCTCACATTTTATACTCAAATGCTGTTTTTTTTGTTTGTTTTTACAGAAATAAACAATCCAGCATGAGTGAATTTATTAAAGGAGAAATCCCCAATTTACTCCTCAACAAGCAGCTCTATAAACTTTATAATGTCTAAATTAAATTAGATTATTAATTAAATAAAAAAATTAAAGATAAGCATTTTGCATTTTTTAAGTACACTTTTATACATAAAATGCTTTTATGTGATTATAATAAGCAACATCTAATAAAAACTATATATATATATATATATATATATATATATATATATATATATATATATATATATATAATAAATAATCGTTAGTTGTAGCCCTACTTTAAACCTCACAAAAAAGCAGAGAGCCAATCAGAATGCAGCTTCAAAGATCTGGCCAGTAAAGTGAACAAGTAGATCTTAGAGTAAAAAGAAATTTCTTTGTACATCACAAGTTCTGTCAGACAGATTTTAAGCAACTCTACATGTCGTTCTACTGATCCCCAGTAGTGAGCAGTGACTCTTCCTGAAGGAAGGGAGACGTGAAATATTCACGTGTTGCGTTCCTTTTATTCGGTTCTAGTTGAGCGGAGACAATAATGACGAGCAGAGCGGAGACCTGGACTCACAGTTGGAGCTTTGGCCTCCGGGGGACATCCTCGAGCCCGTGTGGGAGCATTTCGGATACCCGAAAGACACGGACGGATCGGTCCAGGTGGACGGGCAGCCGACGTGTAAACTCTGCCGCTTTAAAGTGTCCTGTCCGGGGCAGAGCACCAAATTCCTGTACAAGCATCTGTGGAAGAAACACAGCGCTGTGTACTTCGACATCAAGGTCTGTAAAATGTCCAGAACGATTTGAACCTTTCTAACGTTACTAGCCGCTATTATAAACCTTTTTACTCCTTTAATCATTTTATAGGTGGCCACCAGTTCCTTGAGGCAAGAAGATGGACAGGTGGCCCCGGCCCTTTTCCCACCAACGCACCGGGTGAAATCGGCCGTGTGGGAACATTTCGGCTACCCGAAAGACCCTGAGGGGATCGTGGTCTGTGACGGATTCCCTACTTGCAAACTCTGCTACCTGAACGTGTCGGCTAAAGGAGGAAACACCACCAATATGTTCAAACATCTCAAAGATCATCATAGGTCCATCTTTGATGCAATCAGGGTAAGAATCTCACTATGTGCTTTTTGGGGGGGGCGGAAACTCTTATAATTCCAGTTCTCTTCCTTGATCTCCTCCAGCCGTCTGGTCCTGAGGAACTTGTTCAAGACCACAGTTCTTCGAATCTCTACACTCCAGAAGGACAAAATTCCAATTTATGGGAATATTTCGGATACCTGAAAAATCCAGACGGCACACTGGAAGAAGACGGAGCTCCAGCTTGTAAGATTTGTGGGCTGAAGGTGACGTCGGAGGGAGAGTCTATGTCCCAAATGGTGAAACATCTTCAGGAGAATCATGAAGAAGTGTATGCTGAAGTACAGGTACGCTGTGCATAGCTTCATCTTCACATCATCCTCACTCCATCTTTCAGTTGGCTTTCAGAAGGAGATATAAAGTCACGATTTGCTCATCTTCTCTTAGGAAGCTCTTAATAACCAGAGGAAGGAAAATGCTTCAGAGCTTCCAGAGCTTCATCCACCCACACAGAGCACCTATCCAGTGTGGGAATATTTCGGGTTCCAGAAAGATGCAGAAGGATGTGTGGTGTTTGACGGCTTTCCTGTCTGCAAAATATGTCGCCAAAGAGTTGAGTCTAAAGATGGAGACACCACGAGCATGTTCTACCACCTGAAGTCCAATCATCGGAACTTGTACCTGCAGATCAAGGTAACGTGGAGTAGTTCCTCTTGGTGATGGAAGCCGGTGATGAAAAAAGGGGATCCTCTTTTAAAACTTTATCTGATTATATATTTTTGATAGCCGGTGGTGGAGAAACGGGTCTACAAGGCGTTCGAGCTGTGTCCACCAAACAGCCGCCAGCTCGACCACAGACTATGGGATCACTTCGGATATCCTAAAAATGCAGAGGGCAAAGTCGAAGAAGACGGAGCTCCGGTGTGTAAAATCTGCCTTCAGAAGCTCACGGTATCCTCCAGAGGCACCAAACTCACCACCAGCATGCTGAGGCACCTCCGGAGAAACCACCAGGCTGTTTACGAGGAGGTTCAGGTGATGAGCTGTAAACATGCTGGAGCTCTCAGAACATCTGATGGGTTATGAGCTTCGAATCATCACTTGAGTTATGAATCATGTCTATATGTCGTGTTCAGGAGGAGATCGGAGCCTGGAGACCCGAGTGTAATAACGAACCCCTCGAGCTCCACCCGCCCACGCAGAACGTCACGTCCTCCGTATGGGAGCATTTCGGCTACCTGAAGGATGCAGAGGGGACGGTGGTGTGCGACGGCTTCCCAATCTGCAAAATCTGCCACCAGAAGGTGCCTTCTAAAGGCGGAAACACCACCAACATGTTCAAACACCTCAAAGACTCTCACCGGAGCGTCTACAGCGAAATCGGTGTGTACTCGCCACTCCGAAATTACTAGTTCGCTTTTCTTTTATCCGAAAAAGGAGTTTTACTGTAGATTAGCCACGCCCACTTCAGATTGAATAATGTAATCAGAGTCCATTTCTTCTTCTTCTCTCCATCAGTCCGCAGTGACTAACGAGGTGTTTGAAGACGTACAGTCGGCCGCAGACCTCCACCTGCCCCCCAGCCCGTGTGATCCCGCGCTCTGGGAACATTTCGGATACCGCAAAAGTGCAGACGGAGTGGTGGAAGAGGACGGAGCTCCGTTCTGCAAACTCTGCCTCAGGAAGCTAGTGTCCAGAGGAGAGACCACGAGAAACATGAAGCAGCATCTTAAAGAGAACCACAACACTGTGTACACCGAACCTGAGGTACACGTCAGAGCTGATATTATCAATCTTTCGTTCTTCTCGAAAAATCTTAATCATAATGTTATTCATAAAAAGTTTGAAAAATTACTTTTAAAAAAAAAATAAAAACGGTGTGCATTAGCGCCCCCTAGTGCCCTACAGCACGTTTAGTTTTGTTCATGAATTGAGTTGTTATTATTAACGTTTTATTTATACATCGCTTCAGTCGTGTTCTAAGCGCTTTGTGTCATTTCTCAGGAACGTTTCAGATCTTACCCATGTCTTTTCTTTCAGCAGGAAGTACTGAGCTGTTTTGTCTTGGAGCTGGACACAGCCACTGCGGACCTTCATCCTCCCACGCGGAAGGTGAAATCAGCTGTGTGGAAGTTTTTCGGTTACCCGAGAGATTCAGGAGGGTTGGTGCTGAGCGACGGCTTTCCTATCTGCAAACTCTGCCAAAAGAAAGTGTCTGCTAAAGGAGGGAACACCACCAACATGTTCACACACCTCCGAGACTATCACCGGGCGACGTATAATGAGATCAAGGTGCATACGTTTTTCATATTTTAGCGTATGAAAAAAAAAAAAAAATCGCACTGTTAATCGTCTGGTCTCACGCCGTTTCAGTCAGGGTTCGATCCGTTGAGGACGGAGAACGAGCAGGAATCGGTGGAGCTTCATCTTCCCACTACGGACGCCCTGTCCCCGGTTTGGAAATATTTCGGGTACCCGAAAAACGCAGACGGTTCTCTGGTGAGTGACGGCTTTCCTCTGTGCAGACTGTGCCGGCTGAAAGTGGTGGCTAAAGGAGGAAGCACCACAAACATGCTTGTTCACCTGAGGGCCTATCACCTGGAGGTGTACGAGGAGGTCAAAGTAAAGTTCAGCTCACACACACACACACACACACACACACATTCAAGTTACAGTGACATTATGGGGACAAAATCATACACCTGTGAAGCAGGAACAAATACTACAGAGATTATTTATAAAAAAAAACACACACTCGTGAAATTGTCCTATCTGTGTCCATGGTGCTACCTGGGGGAAATGAACCATGTTTTCACACACATTTGTACAATTAGATTTAAAGGAACAGACGCCTAACATTCTTTGTGGGGACTCGCACTGTGTGTCCTAATCACATTTCATCTCAACATGTTTTTCACTACATGGTTTCTCTCAGGTTACTCACCCTGTTCTGTTTTTACATTTTCAGCCGGTCCTCACGAAAAAGTCCATCTACAAACCCATCGATCTCTATCCCCCGAGCGGCCAAGACGACATCAAGCTATGGGATCACTTTGGGTATCAGAAAGGTGCCGACGGAGAGCTGAAGGACGACGGAGCTCCAATCTGTAAAATCTGCCTTCGCAAAATGATCAAACCCCCAGCGGGTGGGACGCCAACCACCAACATGCTGAGGCACCTCCGGAAAAAACACCAGTCTGTGTATAGCGAAGTGCAGGTGAGCGCGAACATCGCTATAAATAAACAATAATTCTTTTTCTCCAACATTCAATTTATTTTAAGAATTTGATCACAATTAGCAACTTAAATACAAAACTCAAATGAAAAAGTAAATGGATAGATAGATTTATAGATAGAACTTTGTCGTTGTATAGTGCAGGTACACAGCAACGAAATGCAGTTTAGCATCAACCAGAAGTGCAAATAATTATGTAGATAAATATGTAAGTATACGTACAGCATGTAATATATATGTGTATATATTTATGTAAATATATGTATATGTACATTTAAATATAAAGGCTAAAGCAGAGAAAAATGTGCAGACACTGTTGAAAAAGTACATGTGCAAAGAGCTGCACACACACACACACGTGTGAAATATTAGTGCAGATCAGTGAAAGGCACAGTATGTGTAAAGAAATGAGTGTAGTTTTATGCAGTAGCTGAACAGAATCTGTGTAGAAAACTCAGCTACGTTTTAACGTGTGTGTCTATCAGGAAGCGATCACTACACTCAGAACAGCGTGGGGTATCGAACCCCCGGAGCTCCACCCACCGACTCAGAACGTCACGTCTGCAGTGTGGCAGTATTTCGGCTACCTGAAAGACGCAGGCGGCTCGGTCGTGTGTGACGACTTCCCCATCTGCAAACTGTGTCAACAGAAGGTGGCTTCCAAACGACGCTGCACCACCAACATGTTCAAGCATCTGAAGGATTACCACCGGAGCGTGTACGACGAGGTCCGGGTACGTACGCACACGCTAATTACATGCTGTTACACTCAGACACACTTTGGGTCTGGAAATCAGAAAGAAAGAAAACCCATCTCTCTCACTTTAGAGCGCGGTGACGAGCGAGACGTTTGAGGAGACCTTCCAGTCGGCTGACCTCCATCCTCCCAGTGGTCCTCACAACCCCAAACTGTGGGAGTATTTCGGGTATCGTAAAACTCCAGACGGGAACCCGGACGAAGACGGAGCGCCGATCTGTAAACTCTGCCTCCGGAAGCTGATCTCGAAAGGAGAAACCACGACGAATATGATGCAGCACCTTAAAGAGAACCACAACACGGTCTACACTGAAGTACAGGTGCAGACTCTGACCTTTTATTCTTTCATTTATAAACAATAAATCAGCGTATATCTATAATTCATCATGGCATTTCCTGTACAGAGGGAAGTGAACCCGTTCACCATCGGAGGAGCCACCAAGCTCCCCGAACTCTATCCTCCTGAACACAGAGTGAGGTCCGGAGTCTGGAAGCACTTCGGATACCTGAAGGACACAGAGGGTCCGGCTGAGTGCGCAGGATTCCCCATCTGCAAGATCTGTCTCTCCAAAGTGTCCAATAAGGGGAAGGTCACGGCCAACATGACCGCACATCTTAAAGATCATCACAGGAGCATCTACGACGACCTGAAGGTACAAACACTTCTCACGGCATTAGTATTTTTAGAATAAATGTGGAGGCCATGATGAGATGATCACCTTCACCAGTAACAATCTATTCATCAGTAAACAGTGAAGAATCAGAATATTGTCACATGACTGATTATTATAATAAACTAAATTAAGTCAATTATTTTTTTGTAGATTCCAGACAGAAAGTCCAAAACCGTTTCAGCTGAAAATCGCCCAGAACTTTTCCCACCATCCAAACAGCCCCTGTCTCCAGTCTGGGAACATTTCGGACTTCCTAAAAATGAGGACGGAGTCGTAGAAGAGGACGGAAACCCGATCTGCCGAATCTGCTGCAAAAAAGTCTCGAGCCAAGACGGGAGGAAGATGATCCGACATCTGCATTTCTGCCATTTCTCTGTATACGAGAAGTTAAAGGTAACATGAGGTTTCCAGTTTTATATCTTAATCAATCAATCACTTTTAATTAGGTTTACTTTCTGACCAATCAGATTGGAGATTGAAGTGAGACACACATACACACACACATTGGGGACGGTGTGAGGAAACTGAATCTCGTTAGCTAACAAATATCAATAAACGTACAAAATAATCAAAAGTAAAAGAAATTTGCCAAAATTGGTGAAATTCTTTTCATGTTCAGTTTTCATTTCTCCTCCTGAGAATAAGAAGTCTCTTCTGGAGCGCTAGCATGTCGAGACTAGCTCCTTGCGCAGTGTCGTCATGGTTACGCTGTTCGTTTTGTCTTTTTCTAGAACACGATTAAAGCGTCAAAGTTGGGCGTGGACGCAGTAGGCCAACCCACCGAACTCCACCCTCCGTCCCAGAGCGTCCGCTCCTCCGTCTGGGAACATTTCGGATACCTCAAGAACCCGGACGGAACCATTAACGTGGACGGACGTCCGATCTGCAAGACGTGCTTCCAAAAGGTGTCCAGCCACGGAGGAAACACCACCAACATGTTCAAGCACCTGGCGGACAAACACGGGCTCAGTCAGTAATCACACAGACGATTGGGTGACCTGTGTCGAGGAGGGGAGGGGCCATGGGAAGGGGGAGGGGCTAGACCACTTTTTTTTTATTGGCATGCATGTAAAGCTCATGGAGCAACCCTCTGGAGGATTTGTGCAAATGCTGACATCCTCGTGCCTCATTTCAAATCACTCTTACCTCGTAATCACACCCAAACTTATAAACCACTCGAGTCAGTTCAGATCATCTTCTGTATGGATCTACACGAGGTAGCATTACCACTGTGAGCTAAAATGGGAAAAAGACTAGATTTTCAGTCACGTTTCAGTGAATCAGCACGTAGTCCCTTCTTCTTCTCAGCAGCTTATTGACCCAGGACGCTTCTGAGTACGTGGATGTTGTGGACCATAATGAAGCTTTTTGAGGTTCAGCTTTAGACACACCTAAAGCAAACACACCTACTGTAGCAGAACATCATCGTGGAGGACTTTGAGGATGGAAATGAATTGCAGTGTAACGACTTCGTTTTAAAAAAATCCTAATAAATGGTATGTTGAAATGGAGAGGAGAAATCTCTCGAGCGAGATCTGCAGGTTTACACAAATAAATCAGACGTGAGACAAAACTGAGACGTGAGTACTTTGTCGTGTCCAGTTCTCTCCCTCAGGGTCTTGTTTGTGTTTTGTATTTGGAGGTAACGCTGTTTTTTCTGTATTATTGCTGCTTCCCTGTTTTTTATTTGTGATCTGTGCGCTTCTGAAATGTGTAGCTTTGTTTTGGTTGTCGGTCTAAAAAAACCTCCTCAGCGTCCTGTTTATTATATAAAAAATTGTCCAGTTTTGCGGATGTTTTTTTTTTTTTTTTTTTTTAAAGAGACCATTTTTATAAATACTGAAAAATCTGACTTTTGTGGAACTGAAACAAATAATACTGATTTCCCTTTACAGGCGCCACCTAGTGGATGGAGCATGTATTACTGATAACTGTTTACTCTCATTCTGTGTTCTCTCACTCTTTTTTCTCTCTCATCTCTCTGTTCTTTTTTTTCTCTCTCTCTGTTTTCTGTCTCGAAGCATCTAAAGCACAAGTGCATATGAGCATGCATGCGTGCGGAACACGTGACAGAGCACGCATGTGAGAGAGAGAGAGAGAGAGAGCGGCTACTGGACAAAGAAACATACAAAAAACTGATTAATAACAAATGTGTAGAAGTGTAAAGTGGTACACCGTGACTTCCCTGAATAACACACACACACACACACACACACACACACACACACTATCAGGTCAAATGGATTTTGTTTGATCTGAACTTGCAGGACAGGAGGACGTCGAGCTCTGAAGGAGATCAGCGGTCGTGTTGGTCAGGTGTGTGTGAGAGAAATCCCGCTGTGACTGAACCTCCACCACATGCTCCTCCTCCTGCAGGTATGGTGAGTAACTCCACAGGAGCTCAGGAGTGAGTGGGAACCTCCTGTTAGATCCACCACATACTCTAAGTGTTCCTGAACTGTGTGCACCGTACACACACACACAGACACACACGCACTACACTCCGTCTCTCAGGTTCGGACTGAAGCACCTTCACCTCCTCACACCAACTGAATTTCACTGTGTGATTCTTTACACTCACTGCTCTGATACCTGAGATGTTTCTCCACGTGTGTGTGTTTACATCTGATCACAGGAGAGCGCAGGAGTCGGTGAAACCCAGCAGGACGTTCTGTTCGAGGTCCTCAGTCACTGCAGGGTAAACTTCCTGTTTAACATATTTAATGATCTGATTGCTGTGTTTGTCCCGAATGATCTACTTTACTGAGACAGAAATGGATGGATCAGTAATGACGGAGGAACATCTAGAAGAACAAGGAGATGGAGAATGAGCTTTTCTGCATCTGCTTCCTCAATAAGAAATGTTTTTGTCTGTAAATGAACCTTGACATTATTTATATAATCAAACCCTTCACTTTTCTCCTGCATCAGTTCCTGCATGCAGCAGTGCAGAGGCTCGAGCAGAAGATCGACAAACTTCAGATCCAATACAGGAAGCTGGAGAGGTCAGGAGAGGTACTGCAGGATGGTAAGACAACTTCATTCAGACTTCGTTGTAGATTTACTGATCCCTCGTTCTCTTGTTTAGGTGAATGTAGCAGCAGGAGGAGATCAGCTCTCCTGGTCCCTTGCTCAGCGTCTCGGACCTTCACCTCAGACGAAAGCACAGAAGAACCGTACATGGACGCAGGACGCAGCAGCTGTCGTCCCTCAAAGCGTCAGTGGGAAGAGGAGCAAGCGCAGGAGACGCCGAGCTCAGAGAGTCAACAGAGAAACTAAAGTGGAGGACGCAGGAGCTCCACGAGATAACGAGAAGAAGAAGAAGCGTCTGAGAAAGCCACGGAAACGTCACGCTGAAGATAGAGCTGAACCTGAGGCGCATCGAGAAGCAGGAGAATGATGTACGGTAACATGCAGAAAAGCGAGGACTGGATTCTGGCTTCTGATTGGTTGTCAGGTTTTGATTAGTTTTCTGTAAGTGCAGCTCTGGCAGTAGTGTACAGGGTTCATTATAGTTAATGAGCTCGTTCTGATACGTTATCGTTTCTATAGCAACAGATTATTTAAGTGGAGGGTCACCGGAAAGTGTATAATCAGATTTATGTTTATATTTAACTTTGTGTAAAAAAAATAAATAAAAAATATTTACTTTTGTAACATTTAAAGACGGAGTCGTCGTTTTTCCACTGGTAGAGATTTTCTGTCTCTGTTTATTACATCACAACATTTTATTGAATGTTTAATGATTATACAGTGTAGTCGTGTCACGTACCCTATATAGTGCACTGCAGTGTAAATAAACCTAGGTAAATGTGCACATCTGCCACTAGAGGGCGAAGTTTGTCTTCTGTGTTGACTGCATGTTGAAAAATTTTACTGGACAAAAAAGTGTCAACTGATTTCTATTCTCTTCTAGCTCTAAAGAAATCCAGAGCATGTCCATCAACATCTGGCTGCAGGACACGTAGTGGGACGTGGAGTAATTGTGTGTAAAGTTAACTATGAATAAAAATGTTTTGTTATTTTCTACCATTATTTTGTTGTTTATTCGCAAATAAATAAAAATGACTGTAACATTGCTTTTGTTTTTATTGATGCACATAGTCCTTAAAAAAACAACTCTACAATAGGCCTTAATGATTAGATGTTTGTGTGTGGTCATGATGTCATCGGCGTGTCGTCTTGTGCCAGTCTGTGGCACTTCTTCAAGGTGTGTCTGGTTTTCCGGATGGCTCCGTTGATGGCATACACACACGCCTTCCAGTTGGGTCCGTCCTCGTCTAGCTTCATGTAGGGGAACCGCTCGCACAGATACTCTATACACACACACACACACACCCCATTTATTCCTATTCCCTTTATTCTCTCTTCACTCTATTTTTTTGGTCTCCACCCCCAAGTAATATTAGTGATGTGATGTGGTGTGTGTGTGTGTGTGTGTGTGTGTCCATCTCACCCCTCAGAGCTGAGATCTTGTTGTGGTCCAGTGGCAGGATGCCGTACTTGGCGTTTCCGTACACGTTGCTCTGCACCAGCACTTCCTCTGGGAACATGAACCTGATGAGATGGCGAGCTGCGAGCGCAGGGTTGGGTCTCTGTGATGCTGAGTATAGCGCTAACTGAGGCACCTTCACCTCCCGGTCCGGCTGACCCAGATACGCTACAGTCAGAGAGGAAAAGAGATTAGCAGTGAGATGAAAACACAGTCCACCATCTTTA
Source organism: Silurus meridionalis (assembly GCF_014805685.1). Lineage (NCBI taxonomy): Eukaryota > Metazoa > Chordata > Actinopteri > Siluriformes > Siluridae > Silurus > Silurus meridionalis. The sequence continues at coordinate 16,406,172 of NC_060899.1, forward strand.
ATCCCTAATGGCTTAAATGTATTTAAAACCGAGTTTCTTTGAAGGTCCTGAGATGATCACGAGCTGATCATGGTCCCAGTCCAGACCTCACCCTGAGCCTCCTGCTCGTAATCGCTTTCCAGCAGCAGCTCTTCATCGGCCTCTCGTTTGGGTTTAAATGCAGCCGTCTGCTGAAGGTCTTCGCTCTCGCCGCCTGACAGCTCCACGTCGATCTCCGCCGTGGGCTCGGGTTTGAATTCGTGGACCGACGCCGTTCGTTCGCTCGTGTCTCTTACTGCTTTACCCTGCACGGAGAAGATCAGAATAATTATTCAATCGTCCATCATGAAGCACATCATGAGTCAAAGACATGATATAGTAACACGTCACACATGAGCCAGTTGGTCAAGTGGGCGGGGCCAAAAACCTTATAAACTGACAAGAATTCATAAAATCATGAATGATTATGTTAATAAGACTAAAATGACTCGATCCAGGTTCTCAGAGAGAATTTCATTTATTTGAATCCACAAAGAAGTGCCATGATATACAAACTATACAGACAAAATCTGTGGAAGCTCCAAGGCCTCAGGTGGAGTCTGGCTGAAAGAACAGAAGACGTTCAACTTAGTTTTTGCCTTGTATAAAAAATATCTTTAAACACCACATGTTTCTGACACCATCAACTCAGACCCCTTTTAACTCCACCATCACAGATTTCATCTGGGGACAGATTCAAACCAGCAACCTCCGAGTCAAGACTTATACCATTAGGCCACCAAGTCCCACAAAGACACCAGATCTCGTAGGACTTGTGTCTTTTAAAATAACTACAAGAAAAAAGAAACAAAAGTTGGTGCAGCCCCACCCCTCAAATTGACTCCGCCCCTTCTCATGTCACAAACACTTTCCCTGAATAAGTAAACACCTGGTCCTCTGGAAGCTTCAGAAAACTCCAAGTCACAGCTTTATTTTTAACTGTTAAAAAGCTCTGACACTGGAGACTCCTTCCAAAAATATGAACTAAAACATGACGTACTTTACGCTTTCTGTCTTTCAGTCGAACGTGTCTGGCTCCTTCATTCATCACAGTGAGGCAGGCCTTCCAGTCTTTACCTTTCTCACGCAGGTCATGTTCAGGGTACGTCACCTGAGCCCACTCTGAGGAACAAAACAAACAAATAAAAATAAAACAATTTAAAAAAGTAAATAAAACCTGCATATGTGTGTGTGTGTGTGTGTGTGTGATCTTATAATCACACCTCGTATAGCGTGGATTTTTTCTGGGTTAAGTTTCTTCAATCCTCTAGCTGTGTGTCCTCGAATGCTCCCGTGCAGCAGCTCCTGTCTGGTGAAGAGGCTGCGCATGAGGAAGCGAGCGGCGGCCGTCGGTCTCGCCATCGCACTGGCCATCATCAGAACACTGCTGGGGATCACAAACTTCCTGCTTCCTGCAGGACAAATGAGAGAAAGATTTTTAATAAATGAAGTAAAAATAACTTGCACTGAATTACCGCTATTACAGTTAGCATGAACTGCTAATCAAATCTCTCTGGTACAGCTGCTGTGGAAACCAGATTAAAATCTCAAACATTTTCCTCAAAAAATAAAGATAAAAGACTTTATAAAAAACTGGAGCATTCTTCCACCCCGGAACGTTAATATTTACCTCAGAAGAGTTAAAAATAAGAGACTTTCTTGACCACTAAATATATTCCAGAATCTTCCACCATTTTAGAACATCAATTATATAGACTGTAGAAGATAGAACTGTCTGAAACATCAACATTCTCCTCAGAAGTGTAGATGAAGTACGACAACAAAAGACACAGTATAAAAAATGTTTTACAAAAAATTTATTTCTGCCATTTTTATATTTCTGAGGGTAAAATAAGTGCAGGAACCAGACAGAACTTCCACTTACCTTAGAAATAACTATAAATTACTAATAGATGGTACTTGGCATCAAACACTAACTAAATTTCAGAAGTTTCTACCGTTTTAACAGTAGAAACTAGATAGAACTTTTTCTAGAACATCAGCATTTCACTCAAAAGTGTCGATAAATTACAACAAAAAGTACTCATACTGTATGAATAAAATTTTAATTAAAATTCCAGAAGCTGTGGAACATTCAGGAAACATACCTGTGTTTACGTTGTGTCTCTGAGGATCAGGATTCTTGCGATGCTGCTGTAAGATTTTCCTCATGGTTTGTGGAGATGCCGCGTGTCCAGCGTCCGTGTTGGGATGATCTTTCGAAACGTTTCGCTGCTGAAAGAGCATTTCCCTCACAGCTCGACCTGGTGTGGTGGTCGAAGTGGACTGCTGGGTCTGACTCTGAGGAGACACTGAGGAGCATGTGGGTGTTTCTGAGCTAATGACAAGCTTTAGGGTTCTTGAACCTTCAGGAGATGGAGGAACTGAGAGAGGACCTTGGTGATGGAGAACATGGTAGGTTGTTTCTGCTGATTCGTCGTTAATCTGGACAGTCTCCGTATCGTCCAGCGTGTAAATCTTCAGGAAAGAGAAACATTATTAAAATCTTCCTAGTGCTACTCAATAAACAAACTACGCAAAGCTACAGAGAAATCCTGTACTGTACAGTACTGTTAGCATCTGCAGCTAGATTTACCTCAGACTGGTCCTCCTCCACATGTATCTGATCTTCCTGGATGTGCGTCACTCTGGCCTGCAGCAACTCAAACTTCTCATCCAGCTTCTGAATGGCCTCATACATGACCTGGGAAAGACACCATGCAGGATAAAACCACAGAAACGATGAGTGCATAATGAAATTACAGTTCAGAAGTTGATTAATTTCCTGTAACAGCACATCCTGAAGTAATGCAATTATATCTAGAAATTTAAACTCCTCTGTCCTGAAGATAACTTATAGCTTTACCGCTGACACTTGGGAATCCTTCCAAACCTGTTCCATAAACACATTTCTCCTCAACGAAAACTTCACCACATCAACAACTTTTTATGTTCTGTTTATCAAGCTGTACGTCCCTATCAACGATCCGTTGCTATAGAAACACATCATAACGAGACAATGTTAATTAGACAGAAACCTCGGTACTGCTTTATTCTCGGAGCTGCTGGTTCTGACCAGTCAGCATCTAAAACCTCAGCATTGCTGTGAGAATCTGATTCAGTTACCTGGCAGTAGGCGAGGATTTCTCCCAGAGTTCTTAAAGGATCGTTGCCGAAGATCTCCGGCGACATCTCACTTTTACCCTTCAGACAGCATCATGTACAAAGAGAGGAAAGAAAGAATCTGTCGTAAAGTTCAGGTGAACTGGAATAAAAATGTTTTTTTAAAAACTATAGAAACTTTTAAGGAAAAAATATTAAATTATTAAAATTTTTAGAATTTATTTCAGAAATAAAATATAAATACATGATCGACATTAAATCATTATTGATCTTTTATTATTAAAATAATTAATTTCATTGTTCATGGACTACATTTCTTATTCTCTGTGACCTTCTTGTGAAATTTATCAATTTAATCAAACAAAGAAAATAAATAAATAAATAAATAAATAAATAAATAAATAAATAAATAAATAAATAGAAATAAAGTTAAGTTTACAGAGGAGCCCTGAGGGGAGCTGCAGTCTGCGTGTTTGTCTCCCCCTGCTGGACTCGCTTCAAAACTACACGCCCTAATTTCCAGTTTAGTCTCCCAGTCATCTGCAGGATACACACACACACACACACACACACACACACACACATTCAATTAAACTTTCTGAGCAGTGTCAGGTAGTGTATTCACCCCCAGCGCTACAGTGCTTCCTGCCTGAACCAATCCACTTCTTAATCCCATCATCATGATGCCACAGCTTAAGAAAAATCAATATTATAGATAAAAGCAGTATAACAGAGCGTGAGAACGAATGTCATTACTAAAAGAAGAAAATCAATGAACACAATTCAACATGTCTCCTTTCACTGTAGCCACAACTGAACCACCCACATACATCATCTCCAGCAGAAGCTTTGAAATGAACCTCATCATATCAGCCGGGGTTTCCTGCGTTTTTCAGCACTGTTTATGACTGTTTTCCTGAGAAAAAGCTTAACAACTGCTTTAAACTGCTTTAATCCTCACGATGTCCAGCTTTTCTTAAAAAGTCAGTTTTGTTAATGTCCTTGTAAGTGTATCTGCGATTAAACGTGGAATAAAAACACAGCTATTAAATCCACGAATATATTTGAGTTTTTTGAGTTTGCGCAGTTTGCTACAGATGCGGGTTGTGAGTTCTGACTGTGATGTTATTGTCCGCCTGCTAGAGGGCCCCAGTGTCTGAAACTCTAATTCTGATTGGTTAAAGCCACAGTTTAAATATCGTAGTGGATTTGACGCTACAGGAGACCTGCAGTGCTGATTCTGAAGACCACGTAGGAGATTGTGACCTAGGCAAGACGTGATGTGACCTCTAAAATCTGATTGGATAACACAGACAGACACTCCTGAAACATCACAACCGAGAGAAACGCTATGAAATCAAGAACATTTATTATTAAAAATGATTTAATACATAATCTATAATACACATATTTTTGTTATGTTTCTGTTAGAGGTGGTCCTGATGGTCCATCACTTGATTTGAGGAACAATAAGAACATTGCCTTGTCCCAAATGTCTTCCTGTTCCCTTTACAAGTGCACTCCGTGTAGGGGATGAGGGATGAAATAACGCCCTATAAACAACAGCAGAAGGAGGCGGATGAAGATGAGGATGAGGATGAAGCCCCCTGTCTGTCCCAATATAACATCTAGGCTGCCTGTGTAGGGCACTACATCATTCCGGAAGCTTTCTTGTTTTTTCCCCTTCCTGATTGTTGTAGTCTAGGCTACAATACACACAAATGGTGAATAGGTTACGCCTGCGTGCGCGCGCGCGCGTGTACACACACACACACACACACACACACACACACACACTCTCTCTCTTCCCTTTCTCTCTCTGCAGGCCGGTATAAAGGCTCGCGCTCACCGTGTGAAGACATGATCCCAGTGTTTCCTCTGGTCTTCTCACTCACTCTGTTGCTCCTGCTGTTCCTCTCGCTGTTCCTCCTACTGGGCGGTGAAGGTTTGCACGGAGGGTGGATGATGGTTTGAGTACAGAAGAAAAACTGCACAGTTCCTCCTTCCACGCGGACACTGAGCGGCGCACTGCGCATGCGCGGACACGGCGTTCCGGCCGTGTGGAACGCAGAGTAGCCGCGTGTTTAAAGGAGCAGTGAGCGGTGTGTGTGTGTGTGTGTGTGTGTGTGTGTGTGTGTGTGTGTGTGTAAACCTAATGTTTATAGGGATACTGACTGTCTTTTTGTCTTGTTTTACACTCAGTGTGTTTGGAGATGATTCCTCATCACAACCTGTACACGCATCTCAGATGTAAATTACACACACACACACACACACACACACACACAGAGATCACAGTAATAAAGAAATGTCGTTTTGTCTATTTTCATGGGTCATTTACATTTTCTACAATTGTTCCACGGCGTGTCTGTGTCTCGTGACTTCACTCTCTTCTTATTAGTGGGTTTCAGTGGAGCATCAAATCAACTTTACACACACACACACACACACACTTATTTTTGGTCTGCGAATGAGTGAGTGAGTGAATAAGTGAGTGAATGAAAGAATAAGTACATGAATGAGTAAATGAGTGAATGAGAGAGAGAGAGAGAGAGTAAGTGAGTGAATGAGAGAGAGAGAGAGAGAGTAAGTCGGTGAATGAGAGAGAGAGAGAGAAAGTGAGTGAATGAGAGAGAGAGAG
>NC_060899.1:16414453-16419453 GCF_014805685.1 Silurus meridionalis
AGTGTTGGTTTCTTCAATAGAGCTTAATCATCTGACAAATTACAAAAAACTAATGATAAAAAATTCATAAATAAAATGCCATTTTTATATAAAATTCGAGCTTCTCAATGCATCAAATCTTTGAGAATCTGTTCAAATGTAAAGAACAGAAATCAGTCGTTTCTTTTATTCATAGAAGTAAAACCTACCAAAACGCTTCCGAGTCGCTCAAAACAACTAAACATTTCTATAAAACCTACATTATAACACATACTCCTTCCCTCACACACACACACACACACACACACACACACACACACACAGGACTATACTTCTCAATCTGTTCTACGTTTTGTAGCAATCTCAATACAGTCTCACCACAAATCCAACACAATCTCAACACAATATCACCACAATCTCACCACAAATCCAACACAATCTCACTACAATCTCAACACAATCTAGACACAATCTCAACATAATCTAGACACAATCTCAACACAGTCTCACCACAATCTCAACACAATCTAGACACAATCTCACCACAATTCCAACACAATCTCACCACAATCTAGACACAATCTCAACACAATCTCACCACAATCTAGACACAATCTCACCACATTCCAACACAATCTCACCACAATCTCAACACAATCTCACCACAATTCCAACACAATCTCACCACATTCCAACACAATCTCACCACAATCTCAACACAATCTAGACACAATTTTACCACAATTCCAACATAATCTCAACACAATCTCAACACAATCTAGACACATTTTACCACAATTCCAACACAATCTCAACACAATCTAGACACAATTTTACCATAATTCCAACACAATCTCAACACAATCTCACCACAATCTCAACACAATCTTACTACAATCTCACCACAAATCCAACACAATCTCAACATAATCTCAACACAATTTTACTACAAACTCACCACCTCCTGACTCAGACCTTCTAGACTTTGCTCGTTATATCACTTCATTCCAGCTCAACTCTCCCTTTTCGTTTCTGTTCTCTGATGGTTTAAATATTTCCACACTGAGGACCTCTGATACGTCACGTCATCAGTCACTGGATTCTTTTCTTCCATTTACAAAGTATTTCATCTTAAAAAAAGAGTTGAATGAACATGAAGTTACATTTCACAGGGTTTAATATACACAGTATGGCCAAAGGTTTGTGGACACCTGACCATAAGATGAGAAAATTCCATGCTAGGTCCGATAAAAGTGTGTGTCTCAAGAAGAACCACATACAGCTGGAAAAGTTGGGTGTCCCAATACTTTTGGCCAGACAGTGGAACTCAGTGAAGCTCATTTTTCAAAACCAGGTTGAACTTGTTGAACAGGTTGAACAGGTCAAACATGTTATTTCAGTTAGAAAACTAGAAATGGCTTTTTATTTGCTAAATTTTTTGTAATTATTAAACACACCTGGGGTGAATGTTAGAAACCAACACACACACACACACACACACACACACACACACACACACACACAGGGTTGTGGTACTGGGATGATGTCCAAGGTACAGACACCAGATTTGTGAGGTTTTATATTTTTATACAAAAAGGAGTTTGAGATTTAAAATGTTAATTTAAAGAAAGTAAAACAGAGATAAAGATGAATTTTTTATCTCATCACATTTAAGATATTTTGCATATTTGTTTTTCGGTGATTTAATTTGAAAGAAGTGCAAAACACACAGCAACAATAAACCTGCGAAAGGTTTCGACGTTTTTCTTTTTGCCAAATGACGTCACATCCAGCTAAAGTCATGTGATCATTTTAAAAACAGTTTGTGCGGAAATACTACTTGTTGCTACAACAGTGTAAAAGGCCACTATCTGATTGTCCTAGGTTTCTCTCCTGCTGACAGTTTTTCGCTTATTTCACAGTTAATGCCCATAAAAAATGCAATTATTAAATTAGCATAAAATTTCCCGCACAATGCTGCATATACCTCAACAATTTCATGAGCTGTACACCTTTTTTTTTACCTTGGAAAAGGGCAGTAACTCAGCACAGGCTTCATTTTGTTTAAAACAAATGAAACACAAAAAACAACCAGCATTAGTAGTTTTGTTTTTCGTTTAGGAAGAACGATCATCATGTGGACTTCCATCTGAGTTTTCCGTTTCCCCTTCAGAAATAGCCTGCATGGGACTGGTGTAAAACCGGCTGCGTGTGCTGTAACGACTGCTGTTTGCAGCTGGTGGTAACCTTGAACGACCTTGTCTGGAAGAACTAAATACTTTTGTGGAGAACCCCTCCACGTTGGCTTTCGGGTAGGGGCTGTGAAGGACCTCAGATGTTTCCTCTGGAGACTGCGGCTGAAACGGCGACGGAAAGCCTTCCGGGAGTTTCGTACCTTCTGAAAGGGGTTCACTGTAAGTTCTTGATGTGACTGGACTTTTTAGGATCTCAGTAGCTGATATGCGAAAGCTTGATTCGGAGCGACTTCCCCTTTTAAGGAGGAGCTTTTTGAATTCCTCGTTGGAGGTGTTGGACTTTTTGACGCTCCTGTAGATTTGGCTCGATGCTCGTTGGGAGCTTGTTGGCGTTAGAGGGGAACTCGGGGAGGTGACAGGAGAGGTGGCAATGGAAGCACTCAGAGAACTCAGAATGGCCGTGTCTCCTTTAGATTCCTTTCGCCCGAGGACTTTCCTTTTAGACCTTGAATGACAGATAGTTACTTACAGCATCAACTGGCTACAGAATACAGAACTATTTCATAACTAACCACAGGATTAACCTTAAAACTAAAACATACCTGTGAATCATGGCGAAGAGATCATCGGTTGTACGAGCTTTAGAAGGAGAAAGGAAAACGCTGTCTTCTTCAGGTGCTAATTCATCCGTCAAAGGAGATTCTACAGGTTCACTAGGTGTGGATTCTGCCAAGAGATTTCAAAAGTACTCTCATTTTTTCTGATGAATACATTTAAGTTACCTGGCAAGCAGATGAGAAGCTGTTTTGAATTAGAGGACCTTTTCTTTAGCAGAGACTCACCTTTGCTAAAGTAATCCTCTGTATCAGGTGTAGACACTTCCCCCATGGTCTCCTGTGAGGCACTTCTGGTTGGACCACCTGATGACTCTGATTCCTCTTTAGGATTGCTTATATCCCTAATCTCTGATGAGTCCAGCGATGAGTGAAGAATTAAATCAGGCACTTGGTCAAATTTCTCAGATCTTGTACAGAGTGAACCATCATGGCCCGGTGGTAGTTCTGTTTTTGTCGTTTCTTCAGTTAATTCAAGCCTTACTTCCTGGTCCTGCTCTTTTTCCATACTGCTTTGAGGAGAACGTTCTCTGGTTCAGAAGGTACCTTTGGACTCTCTGATATGTCGACCATCATGTCATCCTGGTTCGCTTGCTCAGATATTTTGTTGAAGGCAGTCATGCTCCAAAATGGTGCTGGGGCAATCCTGTCAAATCTGTTTTTTGTAAAGGAAATCTTTGGCAGACTTCCAAATTCTGGTCCATCTTTAGGAGTAAACATGAATTCACCGTTATCTTGTGTGAGGGATTCAGTGGTGAGTGGTCTATAAGGTGGAGGCTTCCTGGTCTCATTGAGCATGCTCATAGTGGGCCTCTTGGGTCTAGTGGAGGCATCTGTCGAAGTAAGATCATGGTTTTCTTCGCCAAGTTTGCCAACCGAATGTAGCTGGACAGAATGAAGCATCATAGGGGTGATTTCCAAAGGACTGGTGCTGCTAGGTTCAACATTTTCAGTTGTGCTTATAGCCACTTTGTGTTTGCTATTGTTAAGAACATGGATATGGTTTCTGTGTGATAAAGGCTTTTTGCCACTGTGAAGAGCACTTAGGTCAAGGTGGGTGGGAGGTATAATGGGTAGCTCGAGATCCTTTTCGGGTGTGCACTTCTGCAGCGAAGTGAGGGATGACTTCCTTTCTGGGACCTTTGGTTTCCTCTTTCCACCAATGGGAGACAAAGGATTGGGGTTTGGAAAAAAGGCAGATGAAGATGTTGGTGTCTCAGACTGGCTCGAATAGCCACTGGAAGGAGACGCTAGGTTTACCAGCTTCTCTGGGGAGAGCAGTCTAAAATCAGCTTCCACAGAAGGCAGTGATGGAGTGGTAGCCCTCGAGCCAGACTGAGACTCTGAGCTCTCTTGTGACTTCACAGATTCAATGACCGTTGTCCCGATAGGGGTGCAGGAGTTTGACAAAGATCTGTAATTATCGTTGGACTTCAGGTCATTCACAAGCCAGAGTTCTGCGAAGTCTGACTGCACAGTTTCTTCATTCTTTATTAAGGACTGTTTGTCTGTAGAACCAAGCAGAGCCACACCTGGAATCTGATTAGAAATCTGTCCACCCCAGGCCTTTGTGAGCACCTCATCCTCTCGCTGGTCACAAGGCAAAATTGGTGAATTCCTGTCCTTGGAAGACTTCGTTATGTCCTGCTCTAGTGTTATCTTTGGTTCACTCGTTACAGAAGCTAATTCGGCATGGCTGCTAATTTTCTTTAACGAAGAGCAGCGTTGTGGAGGCGATGGCTTGATCTTTGGCTTCTTCAGAGAAAGATTGCATCTCCCAATTGATGTATGACCGCTGTACTCTTCCTTTTGCTGGTCGACAGATGCATAGTTGTGTGTGAAACTTTTTGTACTTTTAAGACCACAGTCAAAGTGCATGGAGGTGTAGTAGCCCTCTGCGTCCACAGAGAAGTGCGACATGGTGTCAGCCTTGTCAGAGGAAGGCTTATCTAAGCTCTCGATCGTGGCTATGCTAACAAAGCTTGGGCACTCTAGGCTGCTCTCCCTTCCCCTAGAGTGATCAGGGCTGAACCTGTTGTGACTGCGTTGAGGATAGCTCCAGTCAGCTTCGCTTCCCGTGCCAACTCCGACCTCATCAAGCATGTCAGTTGTAGTGGAAGCAAACGATTCTGATCGGTGATCCTGAACAGAGTATGGCTCAGGAGAGTCCTCAGAAATGTGAAGAGCTGTGTTTAGAGACAGCTCAGAGTCA
>NC_060899.1:16424453-16426953 GCF_014805685.1 Silurus meridionalis
TAAATCTGGCTGAGCAGAGGTGTGTGTGTGTGTGTGTGTGTGTGTGTGTGTGTGTGTGTGTGTGTGTGTAAGAGGAAGGGATGGGTGATGTTCATGTGTGCCCATGTGTATGATGTGGCTCTTTGCGGTAACACAGTAAAAAATGTGGCTCTCGGTCTCTGACTGGTTGGCCACCCCTGGTTTAGAGGATAGGGCATAGGGGATAGGGTTTAGGGGATAGTGTTTAGGGATAGTGTTTAGGGATAGGGTTTGGGGATAGTGTTTAGGGATAGTTTTAGGGATAGGGATAGGGTTTAGGGACAGTGTAGGGATAGGGTAGGGATAGTGTTTAGGGATAGTGTTTAGGGATAGGGTTTAGGGATAGTGTTTAGGGATAGTGTTAGGGATAGTGTAGGGATAGTGTTAGGGGATAGTGTTTAGGGATAGGTTTAGGGATAGTGTTTAGGGATAGTGCCTAGGGACAGTGTAGGGATAGTGTTTAGGACAGTGTTTAGGGATAGGGTTTGGGGATAGTGTTTAGGGATAGTGTTTAGGGATAGGGTTTAGGGATAGTGTTAGGGGATAGTGTAGGGACAGTGCCTAGGGACAGGGTTTAGGACAGGCCCAGGGACAGTGTTTAGGGATAGGGTTTAGGACAGGGCCTAGGGACAGTGCCTAGGGACAGTGCCCAGGGACAGTGCCTAGGACAGTGCCTAGGGACAGTGCCTAGGGACAGTGCCCAGGGACAGTGCCTAGGACAGTGTTTAGGACAGTGCCCAGGGACAGTGTAGGACAGTGTAGGGACAGTGCCCAGGGACAGTGTTTAGGGATAGTGCCTAGGGACAGGGTTTGGGGACAGTGTTTAGGGACAGTGCCTAGGGACAGGGCCTAGGACAGTGCCTAGGACAGTGCCTAGGACAGTGCCTAGGGATAGGGTTTAGGACAGGGCCTAGGACAGTGCCTAGGGACAGTGTAGGGACAGGGTTTAGAGGATAGGGCATAGGGGATAGGGTTTAGGGACAGTGCCTAGGACAGGGTAGGACAGTGTAGGACAGTGTTTAGGGATAGGGTTTGGGGACAGTGTTTAGGGACAGTGTTTAGGGATAGGGATAGGGCTTAGAGGATAGTGTTTGGGGATAGTGTTTAGGGATAGGGTTTAGGGATAGTGTTTAGGGATAGTGTTTAGGGATAGGGTTTAGGGATAGGGTTTAGGGATAGGGCTTAGGGATAGTGTTTAGGGATAGTGTTTAGGGATAGGGTTTAGGGATAGTGTTTAGGGATAGTGTTTAGGGACAGTGCCTAGGGACAGGGTTTAGGACAGGGCCTAGGGACAGTGTTTAGGGATAGTGTTTAGGACAGGGCCTAGGGACAGTGCCTAGGGACAGTGCCTAGGACAGTGCCTAGGACAGTGCCTAGGGACAGTGCCTAGGGACAGTGCCCAGGGACAGTGCCTAGGACAGTGCCTAGGACAGTGCCTAGGACAGTGTTTAGGACAGTGTTTAGGACAGGGCCTAGGGACAGTGCCTAGGGACAGTGCCTAGGACAGTGTTTAGGGACAGTGTTTAGGGACAGTGCCTAGGGACAGGGCCTAGGGACAGTGCCTAGGACAGTGCCTAGGACAGTGCCTAGGGATAGGGTTTAGGACAGGGCCTAGGACAGTGCCTAGGGACAGTGTAGGGACAGGGTTTAGAGGATAGGGCATAGGGGATAGGGTTTAGGGACAGTGCCTAGGACAGTGTTTAGGGACAGGGTAGGACAGTGTTTAGGGATAGGGTTTGGGGACAGTGTTTAGGGACAGTGTTTAGGGATAGGGATAGGGCTTAGAGGATAGTGTTTGGGGATAGTGTTTAGGGATAGGGTTTAGGGATAGTGTTTAGGGATAGTGTTTAGGGATAGGGTTTAGGGATAGGGTTTAGGGATAGGGCTTAGGGATAGTGTTTAGGGGATAGTGTTTAGGGGATAGGGTTTAGGGGATAGTGTTTAGGGGATAGTGTTTAGGGGATAGGGCTCAGTCTGAGTAATTGATGCTGTACCTGTCTGCTCCAGCTAGAGAAGTGACAGCATTCAGTAGGGGAGGAGGATCGGATGCTTTCAAACTATAAGACAAACAAGTAATAATTAAATGAATAAACCAACACCACCTACAACAATAAAAACTAAGCAGCTGCTGCAGTGAGTCAAAAGAAAAAATAAACAGACAGACAGACAGACAGACAGACAGACAGACAGACAGATGAACAGACATGTTAATTGAAATGAAGGCATGTGTTTACCGTGTGAAGTGTGTGATGGGAGGGGGATGTGAGTGTGGGTGTGGCTATCAAGAGGGTCATCCTTCGCTCTCGCTCACTGACTTCCTTTCTTTGCTGCTGGTCTGTACACACACACACACACACACACACACACACACACACACACAAACGCACACACAAACAAACAAAAATAAAGGGTATAAAATCTGTGATTTTTTTTTTAAGTCCACCAGAGGGCAGTGTGAACATTCAGATTACTTACAGTGAAT
>NC_060899.1:16434453-16439453 GCF_014805685.1 Silurus meridionalis
CCCTATCGTTTATTTATCCATCCTTTTATGCATGTCAACTTTTCATCCATTTGCTTTCATCTTTCCCTTTATCTTTACCCCATCACACCATCCATCTATCAACATGTTCTATCTATCTCTCCTTTAAACCCTCTACTCTTTCTTTCCAAGTGTTTCTCTCATTCTTTCACCATCTAACCATCAATCACTTTTCTTAATTTCTCCACTTTTCCATCCCATCCCTTCATTCATGTTCTCCACTGTTGCTGATATGCTACTGTGTGTGTGTGTGTGTGTGTGTGTGTATTGACCTGGCCCCAGTGTTCACAGAGGAACAGACCTGTGAGGTTTCAACATCAAAGTGTTTCCCTCTGTTTGTGTTTCATATTTTCTTCTTTCATCTCCGTTTCCAGACAGCTATCCTCTCTCTCTCTATCATTCTCTCTCTCTCTCTCTCTCTCTCTCTCTCTCTCTCTCTCTCTCTCTGTCCCTCTCTCTCGCTCTCTCTCTCTCGTTCTCTCTCTCTCTCTCTCTCTCTCTCTCTCTCTCTCTCTCTCTCTCTCTCTCTCTCTCTCTCTCTTTCTCTGTCTCTGTCCTCTCTCTCGCTCTCTCTCTCTCTCTCTATCATTCTCTCTCTCTCTCTCTCTCTCTCTCTCTCTCTCTCTCTCTCTCTCTCTATCGTTCTCTTTCTCTGTCTCTGTCCCTCTCTCTCGCTCTCTCTCTCTCTCTCTATCGTTCTCTCTCTCTCTCTCTCTCTCTCTCTCGTTCTCTCTCTCTCTCTCTCTCTCTCTCTCTCTCTCTCTATCGTCTCTCTCTCTCTCTCTCTCTCTCTCTCTCTCTCTTTAGCCCTGTTTCAATCCCACCATCAGGCCTCAATTTGAAGCAGGATTTGGAGAAGTGAGTGCAGATGGAGATGGAATGATCTGAAATCTCACTTCATCACTCTCCGTGAGAGCGAGTGAGTAATAACCACCTGTAGCTCTGCATGTCCGTGTCACACAGGAGATCAACGATTTATTATCTTTTATATTAAATATGTATAAATTCTAAACTTTAAGATTTTGAGTTCCGTTAATTACTCACTCTGGAACCCTGTACTGTGTGTGTGTGTGTGTGTGTGTGTGTGTGTGTGTGTGTGTGTGTGTGTGTGTGTTATTGTTATTAATATCTCCTTAAAACTCAATTTGCCCACCCCCTCATTCCCCTGGAATCTTCTACCTGGTCGTTGCCCCACCCCCTCTGGAGTCATGTTACTGGTCATTTTGCTCCACTGCCTCACCCCACTGAAATCATCTACCTAGACTCCCCCTCACCTCCCTGGACATGCCCCACCCCCTCACCCATCTGGAATAATCCACCTAGTCTTTGACCCACACCCTCATACCCCTGTAATCATCTCCCTGGCTTTTGCCCCACCTACTCTTGAATCATTTTGCTGTACAAAGTCTCATGTCCTAATTATATTCGCAAATGAATGATCAGAAAGTAATCGAATTCTGATCTCATCAATGCTTTTAAGTCCATTATGTCCAGAGAGACAATATCTCCACCCAGACATCTGTAACTCTCCTCTCCAGGCTCTGAGATGGAAGATATTGATATTGATGTTAATAACTTGTGGCAGAAAAAAACAGAACGTTTTTAGCTGCTTGGTCATTGTTCATCTTTTCATCCTGAAACTCCTGAAAGTCTCAGTATGACATCACTCTGTTCCCATCACTCACATGTTACAGCCTCCAGCATCTACATCATCTCCATATCATCCCTAATCCCTCCTTCAGGAGTCTTCCTGAAAATCTAGCAGCCGATTCGGAGCCGCAGACTGGAAGCTGGTGAGAAGCTGTGGATAAAGCTGAGTACAGTGAAGAGGCTCCACCTGGCTGGTGTTGTGGTCAGACTGCAGCTCGTCTGATGCCTGGCCTGGGAAAGAGATTACTGACGGGGAAAGTATGCACACTGAGAGAGGGATTTACATAGCAAAGAGGAGACACAACGTCTAACCGTAACCTCACACACTGCTCTCTTACACACTTACAACCACCCCCACACACACACACGCACATGCACTTATACACACACACACACACACACACACACACACACACACACACACACACACACACACAGGAAAACAGAGTGTTGACAGGCTCAGGCAGAGAGCAGAGTAAGGACATAGAGACAGGATAGAGATAGAGAGACCGAATAAAGTGATACAAGATAGAGTGAGACAGGATTGAATGAGACATAACAGAGATACAGGATTGTATGAGACAGAATTGAGTAAGACAAAATAGAGAGAGAAAGGACTGAGTGAGACATGATTGAGTGAGACAGAATAGAGAGAGACAGGATTGAGTGAGACAGGATTGAGTGACACAGAATAGAGAGAGACAGGATTGAGTGAGACAGAATGAGAGAGAGACAGGATTGAGTGAGACAGGATTGAATGAGACAGAATAGAGAGAGACAGGATTGAGTGAGACAGAATAGAAGAGAGACAGGATTGAGTGAGACAGAATAGAGAGAGACAGGATTGAGTGAGACAGAATAGACAGAGAGACAGGATTGAGTGAGACAGGATTGAGTGAGACAGAATAGAGAGAGACAGGATTGAGTGAGACAGAATGAGAGAGAGACAGGATTGAGTGAGACAGGATTGAGTGAGACAGAATAGAGAGACAGGACTGAGTGAGACAGGATTGAGTGAGACAGAATAGAGAGAGACAGGATTGAGTGAGACAGAATGAGAGAGACAGGATTGAGTGAGACAGGATTGAGTGAGACAGAATGAGAGAGACAGGATTGAGTGAGACAGGATTGAGTGAGACAGAATAGAGAGAGACAGGATTGAGTGAGACAGGATTGAGTGAGACAGAATAGAGAGAGACAGGATTGAGTGAGACAGGATTGAGTGAGACAGAATAGAGAGAGACAGGATTGAGTGAGACAGGATTGAGTGAGACAGAATAGAGAGAGACAGGATTGAGTGAGACAGGATTGAGTGAGACAGAATGAGAGAGACAGGATTGAGTGAGACAGGATTGAGTGAGACAGAATAGAGAGAGACAGGATTGAGTGAGACAGGATTGAGTGAGACAGAATGAGAGAGACAGGATTGAGTGAGACAGGATTGAGTGAGACAGAATGAGAGAGACAGGATTGAGTGAGACAGGATTGAGTGAAACAGAATAGAGAGAGACAGGATTCAGTAATTGTATTTATTTATTATTTTAGATTGTTTTGGGAAATGAATAATAATTTGTAGGTAATGAAGTATAAATTCAGGTCTGAGTGAGAAGAGAAAAGAATACATGTTCTCAGGGTCTTTTCTCTCCACCCAGAGAAAACGTCTCAGTACCCAGACTCCATGTTCCTGTATCTGTGTGTTAGTTTGTTGTTGTAATGCTTTTGTGTAAAGTCTCAGTGACGTGGTGAAACCTGCTGCTGGATAAAGGAGATGTTCTGATCTCCAGCTACGGACTGGAAATTCAACAACAACTACACAATTACAACAAAAGCCGAATTATTATATTAATCGCTGCACGACCTCGCCTGTGCCCCTGAGGGGGAAACGACGGAGCCGAACTCTGTGTGTGTGTGTGTGTGTGTGTGTGTGTGTGTGTGTTTTTAAACAAGTAGGTGAAAAATGAAAGAATACAAAAGACAGAATTTGCTCCAGGTTTCAGGAAAAGAACATGATACACACAGCGGAGGACGATGGAAAAGGGAAAGAAGTTATATTTCTATAAAACACAACACACACAAACACACTAACACACACAACACACACAAACACAAACACACACACACACACACAAACAGACACAAACACACACACACAAACACACACGTGTTTTTATACTATACATGACAAACGAAGGTTAACACCAGGAACAAGTGCACACACACACACACACACACACACACACACACACACACACACACACACACACACGCTAATCTATATTATCCCATGTGTGAGTTAGTGAGTCGGCCGTTATTTATTTAATTCAAACCCAAACAACACAAAGGAGATGAACCTATTGGACTCTCTCACACACACACACACACACACACACACACACACACACACACACACACACACACACAACACACACACACTCTCTCACTCTCTCCCTGTGCCCTGATTTAAACCCAAACAAACCATGATTGGACAGTGAAGTATAATAGCCAGCCAATGGCGAGTGGCGGAGCTTAACGTTGCTTTTGTGTGTGTGTGTGTGTGTGTGTGTGTGTGTGTGTGTGTGTGTGTGGGTGGGTGGGAGGGAGTGTTTGTATTGTCTGGCGGGTGCAGCACAGATTGGATCCAAACCGTCTGTTTACTCATTTACACACACACACACACACACACACACACACACACACACACACACAGAGTAAAGTGATGTCTCTCTCTCTCTCTCTCTCTCTCTCTCTCTCTCTCTCTCTCTCTCACACGCTTTTCCATTCATTTTTCACGTCTCTCTGTGAAAATCTGACATTCCTCCATTTTTCTCAACATTTTTCTTCCGCGACTTTATTCATGTGGGCGTGTCCCAATAACACACGCCCTATTCACTTTATCATGAATATTAACAGTCATTTGAGCATGTCCCAATACCACACACACCCTATTCTCTATATCGTGACTATTAATAGTCATGTGGGCGTGTCCTAATAGACCACGCCCTATTCTCTAATTCTCCATACAGTGAACATATATATATATATAGTCACATGGGCATGTCCCAGATGTTATTTAACCCAGAGCACTACCTACATATATATTTATATTTTTAGATGTTTAGATTTTCATGTAGACTTGAATCTCGTACGGTTCTGACACGTACACACACACTGTTCATTTCTACACTCTACTAACAACTAACACCTGAGTGTAACTCCATCACTGCTCCCAGTCTGTCGTCTGTCTGGTTTATTAAAGGCAGCTTTCCTTCCTTCACTGCATGTACGAGAGAGAGAGAGAGAGAGAGAGAGAGAGAGAGAGAGAGAGAGAGAGA
>NC_060899.1:16446953-16449453 GCF_014805685.1 Silurus meridionalis
AGATACACACACACATTCTCCATCTCATCTACAATCCTCTCCCCTCCACTTCTCTCTGTCTGTTCTCTTTCTCATCTTCTAAGTCCTTGTGTCTTATTCTGGCTTGTGTAGAACTCCTAATCTGTGTTTCTGTAACTATCTTTATTTGCTACATTACAGAATGTAAAAGCCGAGAGAATTTTACGTGATGATGCGTGCAGGTCAATACGGAGAAGAGAAATCAACTCCAAAGACAATACACCTTAATTTAGGAAAAGAGTAGAACCAATCACAGAGCCACATTAGGACATTAAGCCAATCACAGAGCTGCATTAATACACTGAGCCAATCACAGAGTCCCATCAATGCTACAAGCCAATCACAGAGCCCCATCAAGGCACCGAGCCAATCACAGAGTCCCATCAAGGATCCAGGCCAATCACAGAGCCCCATCAAGGCACCGAGCCAATCACAGAGTCCCATCAAGGCACCGAGCCAATCACAGAGCCCCATCAAGGATCCAGGCCAATCACAGATACTCTTTAAAGAGACATTTGCTCGAAATTCAGTGAAAATAAAAGTATTACACGTTTTCTAGGCCTCTCTCTTTAACAGGGACGAGGCCAAACTAGTTGCAGTACAAGACAATGTTTTTCAGTTCCCGCTAAAAGAAAAAGTTTAATCTATACAAAACTGCATTCTCATTAGTTTCAGCATTTTCATCGTGTGAATTTGTAACTTTGTGCTGTGTTCATTGTCCCCAAACACAACGTACAGTTCCTCAAAATCACCGAACAGGGAATGCATTATTCATCCAGAAGGAACGCTGCTCTTACTGGGTTTCTGGCAATCCAGGGAAAATGTGTTTCATCTTCCACTCGTTTACTGCACTGCCAGTTCTCTTTTCTCTCGCTCAGCACTCGGGGCTTTGTGGTGTCTCTCTCTCTCGCTGTCTCTCTCTACATCACTTATTCTTCCTGGAGAATGTTCCTCTCCTGGACGTGTTTAATGATTAAGTGTGCTGGTTCGGTGGTCTGCTGTAACGGCTGCCAGCGTTTTCATGTGATTCATGGCATTTTTCCGTGTGCTGGTGGATTTGAAGGGAAGAAATTCAGCCGGTTGGTGCAGTGAAAAGCAGAGAGCAGGCAGGACGCGGCATCGCCAATCAAACCCATGTGCACTCTGATGTTTCCTCTCGGAGTGTCACATAAACTATTATTTTACTTTAACAAACCAACATTTTTTACAATATTAAATTTATTTTTAATCCTATACTGTTTTATTCCTGACTTTTTATTCAGTTTCTCATTTATTTCCTACGTTATTTATTTCATTATTGAAATTCTATCATGTCGATTTTTTTGCTGCCGCATTCAAAAGGATCTCTGTGATCGATCCAGTGTCCTGATAGGTCCAGTGTCCTGATAGGTCCAGTGTCCTGTGTCCTGATAGGTCCAGTGTCCTGATAGGTCCAGTGTGCTAAAGCGAGCTCTGTGAATGGTCTCGATTGGAGCTCTGACCGTGCTGAACATTTATAACAGTATACGAGTAATGAAATATGAACAAGTCTGGAAAATAAAGCTCTGTGGCTCATTTCTGACTGTGTGTGTGTGTGTGTGTGTGTGTGTGTGTGTGTGTGTGAGACTTTACTCTGAACTGACCTCCCAGGGGCAAATAAATGGAAATTATTTTCTTTCTGACTGCCATTGTTGGCTACAGTTAAGGCCAAACACACACACACACACACACACACACACACACACACACACACACACACTATCAGGTAGTTAATATCCTGCAGTGCAGAGGTCAGGCTGACTTGTATGGGGTGTTTATGGCTGCAATCTTCTTTAGACATTTTGCAGAAGTCTGGCAACCACTACAAAGCACTCTCCGACTACACACACTGTATTTACGACCCCCCCAACATACACACACACACACACACACACACACACACACACACACCCAAACACACGCACAAACACACGCACAAACACACACACCTCTCACTCCAAATTAGTGGGCTCACACAACCTAGAACCTGCTCTGTAAATGACAGAGGACAGAAGACGTAAGTGCCGTTATTATCATTATTATCGTGATTATCACCGTGGAGTCATAAACACACACACACACACACACACACACACACTCACACACACACACTCACACACACACACACACACACACACTCACACAAACACCACAACGCCCCACAATGCACCAAACTGGAGTGTTTCATCTCTCAAATCACAGTGTACGGCATTTCTGTGTGTGTGTGTGTGTGTGTGTGTGTGTGTGTGTGGTGGTGGTGGGGGTGTCGTTCACTCAAACGGCTCATCCAAGAATGGTTTAAGTGTAAAGGAATGCCTTTGAAGCCTTTTCACGGAAAAAAAGTTTTTTTATATATACAGTATACATCTATCTATCTATCTATCTATCTATCTATCTATCTATCTATCTATCTATCTATCTATCTATCTATCTATCTATCTATCATTTTTGAGTCATTTGGTTC
>NC_060899.1:16454453-16459453 GCF_014805685.1 Silurus meridionalis
CACAAAACTCCTGGCATGGTTCACTGATGAGTTCGTGATGAGCTCCACCTGTCCGAATGCTCACCTGCTGCGTTACACAAAGTTTTGGCACCCCTCTATTTCTGAGCGGATATAATGTGAGTTCATTTTTAGTGCAGCAGACACTGATATGTGTGTGTGTGTGTGTGTGTGTGTGTGTGTGTGTGTGTGTGTGTCACATTACACTAGCTGAAAGTGTGTTCTATGCAGTAGATGAACAGAGAAACTGATCAGGATCTGAGTAACATGTGCATCATCACAGGGTTTAAAACCCGCGATGGATTGATTTCAGTTAAATCTTCATCCTGCAGGAGAACTAAGAAGATCAGATCTATTCCACAGACCTCCAGCAGGAATAAGAAGGAGATTAAAACCATTCCACTGAACTTCAGGAAACTTTCCCCGGTCAACATGTTGCCGAGCGTCAAACTGGTTACAAAACAGCAACATTATCATCATCATGAACAACATCAGGAGGAGAAATGTCCTTCACTCACGCACTGTCTCCTGCTTGTGGTCCAGCTCCTCGGTGCTCCGCTCCACGCGGCGCACCTTCTCCCGCAGGTCCCGGAGCCGCCGGTCGGTCACAGCCAGCTCGCGCTCCAGCTCGTGGAAGAGCGAACCCGCGTGCCGCGCCACGTCCGACAGCTGGCGCACGGTGCGGGACAGAGCGGCGTTACTGACCGCGCACAGGTCATCCAGCAGCGGGGAGACCTCCTGCCCCGTGTCCGCGCTCCTGCACAGCCGCTGCGGCTCCACTGTCCGCTTGGCAAAGGGCATGCTCCACCCCAACTACTGAAATATTTATTTAAATATATAAAAATCCCCAAAAAGTAAATTCTTTGCTGTGAAAAAAAAAATCCTGTGACTTAAAAATATATTAATTCTGATTGTAATTAATTTATTCCGGAGGCTCGAAGCGCGCTCGCGGCTCGGGCTCCATCCTGGTCGCACCGGAGCGCCGCGCTCGCGCCTGCCGAGACTCCGTGGACTGGCGAGTGCGACACACACACACACACACACACACACACACACACACACACACACACGCGCGCGCATACACACATATGCGTGCTTTAAACCAGGGGCGGGTGCTCGCGCGGAGCTTCAACGAACACCCGGACCGGAGTGGAGAGGAACGTAGAGGAGAGTAAAGAAGGTGGAGAGGAGAGGAGAGGAGGAGGAGAGGAGAGGAGAGGAGAGGAGAGGAGGTGGAGAGGTGAGAAGGTGGAGAGGAGGTGGAGAGGTGAGAAGAGGAGGTGGAGAGGTGAGGAGGTGGAGAGGAGAGGAGGTGTAGAAATGAGAAGGTGGAGAGGAGGTGGAGGTGAGGAGGTGGAGAAGTAATAAGGTGGAGAGGAGGTGGAGAGGTGAGAAGGTGGAGAGGAGATGGAGGTGAGAAGGTGGAGAGGAGAGGAGGTGGAGAGGTGAGAAGGTGGAGAGGAGGTGGAGAGGAGGTGGAGAGGTGAGAAGGTGGAGAGGAGATGGAGGTGAGAAGGTGGAGAGGAGAGGAGGTGGAGAGGTGAGAAGGTGGAGAGGAGGTGGAGAGGAGGTGGAGAGGTGAGAAGGTGGAGAGGAGAGGAGGTGGAGAGGAGAGGAGGTGGAGAGGTGAGAAGGTGGAGAGGAGGTGGAGAGTAGAGGAGGTGGAGAGGTGAGAAGGTGGCGAGGAGAGGAGGTGGAGAGGAGAGGAGAGGAGAGGAGGTGGAGAGGGAGGAATTGGGGGGAGAGGAGGTTGAGAGGAGAGGAGAAGGATCAGCACATGAGCTGAATGAGTTCTACAGACCAACAGCTCTGACAGCAGCGCAGATTTCTATTAATGCGCTCTTATGGTTTCCATAGCAACAGAAGGAGTCTCTAGTGTCAGTGCTTTGTATCAGCTGAACTGATGCTCCTCAACAGAACATGCAACAATAAGTGGATACAAATTTAGACACATCCTTCTTTAAAACATCTTTAATAGATTTAAAAAAGTGGTGTGTGTGTGTGTGTGTGTGTGTGTGTGTGTGTGTGTGTGTGTGTGTTGACGTCAGCCTCTCAGTCTACAGGAAAAGGCTTTAGCTTGGGCCCGATGGATTTAGTGAAGTTCACACTCAGCGAATGTGAAAGAGTCGGACAGGCTTCAACACTGTGTGTGCGTGTGAGTGTGTGTGTGTGTGTGTGTGTGTGTGTGTGTGTGTGTGGGTGGACTAGGCAGTAGACAGGGAGAGTCACTGTATGCTGAAAATTGTCATGCGACCTTTGACCTATGTGTCAGCTGCTATGAATGAATTTGACTGCCTATATCTATCTGGGTGTGTGTGTGTGTGTGTGTGTGTGTGTGTAGTAATTTGAGTAGTGTGTTCCCCCAGCTGATCCTGCTCATCTACACTCAAATCATTACTAAATACATTTTTGTACAATTCTTTACAATTGAATAAAAATAATTTAAAAAGCTCAGAGAAAAAAAAGGTAATTATTTTAGAATTAAAACACTTAAGATAATAATGAAGAATTTAAATGATCTAAAATAAATATAATATTGTAATAAGAGAGCAGCGAGACAGAGAGAGAGTGAATGAGAGTGAGGGAGACAGAGAGAGAGTGAATGAGTGTGAGGGAGACAGAGGAGAGTGAATGAGGTGAGAAAGACAGAGGAGAGTGAATGAGTGTGAGAAAGACAGAGGAGAGTGAATGAGAGTGAGGGAGACAGAGAGAGAGAATGAGTGTGAGGGAGACAGAGGAGAGTGAATGAGAGTGAGAAAGACAGAGGAGAGTGAATGAGTGTGAGAAAGACAGAGGAGAGTGAATGAGTGTGAGGGAGACAGAGGAGAGTGAATGAGAGTGAGGGAGACATAGGGAGAGTGAATGAGAGTGAGGAGACATAGGGAGAGTGAATGAGAGTGAGAAAGACAGAGGGAGAGTGAATGAGTGTGAGAAAGACAGAGGAGAGTGAATGAGAGTGAGGGAGACAGAGAGAGAGTGAATGAGTGTGAGGGAGACAGAGGAGAGTGAATGAGAGTGAGAAAGACAGAGGAGAGTGAATGAGTGTGAGAAAGACAGAGGGAGAGTGAATGAGTGTGAGGAGACAGAGGAGAGTGAATGAGAGTGAGGAGACAGAGGAGAGTGAATGAGAGTGAGAAAGACAGAGGGAGGTGAATGAGTGTGAGAAAGACAGAGGAGAGTGAATGAGAGTGAGGGAGACAGAGAGAGAATGAGTGTGAGGGAGACAGAGGGAGAGTGAATGAGAGTGAGAAAGACAGAGGGAGAGTGAATGAGTGTGAGAAAGACAGAGGAGAGTGAATGAGAGTGAGAAAGACAGAGGAGAGTGAATGAGTGTGAGAAAGACAGAGGGAGAGTGAATGAGTGTGAGAAAGACAGAGGAGAGTGAATGAGTGTAAGGGAGACAGAGGAGAGTGAATGAGTGTGAGGGAGACAGAGGAGAGTGAATGAGTGAGGGAGACAGAAGGAGAGTGAATGAGTGAGGGAGACAGAGGAGAGTGAATGAGTGAGGGAGACAGAGGAGAGTGAATGAGAGTGAGAAAGACAGAGGAGAGTGAATGAGTGTGAGGGAGACAGAGGAGAGTGAATGAGTGTGAGGAGACAGAGGGAGTGAATGAGTGTGAGGGAGACAGAGGAGAGTGAATGAGTGTGAGGGAGACAGAGAGAGAATGAGTGTGAGGGAGACAGAAGGAGAGTGAATGAGAGTGAGGGAGACAGAGGGAGTGAATGAGTGTGAGGAGACAGAAGGAGAGTGAATGAGAGTGAGGGAGACAGAGGAGAGTGAATGAGTGTGAGGGAGACAGAAGGAGTGAATGAGAGTGAGGGAGACAGAAGAAGAGTGAATGAGAGTGAGGGAGACAGAGAGAGAGTGAATGAGAGTGAGGGAGACAGAAGGAGAGTGAATGAGAGTGAGGGAGACAGAAGGAGAGTGAATGAGAGTGAGGGAGACAGAGGGAGAGTGAATGAGTGTGAGGGAGACAGAGGGAGAGTGAATGAGAGTGAGAAAGACAGAGGGAGAGTGAATGAGTGTGAGAAAGACAGAGGGAGAGTGAATGAGTGTGAGGAGACAGAGGAGAGTGAATGAGAGTGAGGGAGACAGAGGAGAGTGAATGAGAGTGAGAAAGACAGAGGAGAGTGAATGAGTGTGAGAAAGACAGAGGGAGAGTGAATGAGAGTGAGGAGACAGAGAGAGAGAATGAGTGTGAGGGAGACAGAGGGAGAGTGAATGAGGTGAGAAAGACAGAGGAGAGTGAATGAGTGTGAGAAAGACAGAGGGAGAGTGAATGAGAGTGAGAAAGACAGAGGAGAGTGAATGAGTGTGAGAAAGACAGAGGAGAGTGAATGAGTGTGAGGAGACAGAGGGAGAGTGAATGAGTGTAAGGGAGACAGAGGAGAGTGAATGAGTGTGAGGGAGACAGAGGAGAGTGAATGAGTGAGGGAGACAGAAGGAGAGTGAATGAGTGTGAGGGAGACAGAGGGAGAGTGAATGAGTGTGAGGGAGACAGAGGAGAGTGAATGAGGTGAGGGAGACAGAGGAGAGTGAATGAGTGTGAGGGAGACAGAAGGAGAGTGAATGAGTGAGGAGACAGAGGAGAGTGAATGAGTGTGAGGGAGACAGAAGGAGAGTGAATGAGTGTGAGGGAGACAGAGGAGAGTGAATGAGTGTGAGGAGACAGAAGGAGTGAATGAGAGTGAGGGAGACAGAGGGAGAGTGAATGAGTGTGAGGGAGACAGAAGGAGTGAATGAGAGTGAGGAGACATAGGAGAGTGAATGAGGTGAGAAAGACAGAGGAGAGTGAATGAGTGTGAGGGAGACAGAAGGAGAGTGAATGAGAATGAGGAGACAGAAGAAGAGTGAATGAGAGTGAGGAGACAGAGAGAGAGTGAATGAGTGAGGGAGACAGAAGGAGAGTGAATGAGAGTGAGGGAGACAGAAGGAGAGTGAATGAGAGTGAGGAGACAAAGGAGAGTGAATGAGAGTGAGGGAGACAGAAGGAGAGTGAATG
>NC_060899.1:16471953-16496953 GCF_014805685.1 Silurus meridionalis
ACACACACACGCACACACGCACGCACACACATGCTTGAGAAGTAAAACTGAAGAATTATTGTTAAATGGAAGTCAGTAAATCTGTAAAGTTTGTAAAGGAGGTTTATTTAGTGTGGAAAGTATATAAAGTTACTCAAATAAGTAAGTAAAATTATGTGTGTGAGTGAATCATAAAGTACAGTGAAATCATAAAAAATATAAGTATAAAAGTGAATTAGGAAATAAAAGTACAAAAAAATAAACATACAGTACACTTTAAAAAAGGGTTTAATGTAAACTATATTTATAAGAAGTAAGTAAAGTACAGTAAAAGTAAATGTAAAGTAAAAAAGTTATGAATTAGTAAATTAATAAAACTCAAGTAGTGAATAATAAGCAAATCAAGTAAATAAAATTAACCATGTAAAGTACAGTAAATAAGATTGTAAAGCAATCAGTAATATAGAATTGTGGACGGTACCTAAGTAAATTAAACAAGTACATAAATGAATTAAATAAGTAGGTAATTATGTAAAGTATGTAAGTCCAGTAAATAAGTGAAATTAGCAAATTAAACATTGAATAACTATGTTCTTATGTAAAGAAATGCAATAAGGGTGTAAAGTAACTATATTTAAAAGTAGTAAGTAAAGTAATAAAGTAAACAAATGAGTAAAGTAAGTAGGTAATAAAACTAGAGTGAATAATAACAGTAACTAAATAATTAATTATGTAAAGTATGTAAAATGCAGTAAATAAGGGTGTAAAGTAAGCAGTAACACGGAATTAAGGACAGTATATTTGTAATATAATTAACAAATACATAAAATAGATTCAACAAATTGGTAGTACATATTATGTAAAGTCCAGTAAATAAGTAAAATATGTAAAGTAAACAATAAATAACGATGTTAAATAGTAAATAAGGGCATAAAGTAACTATATTTATAAGAAATACATTAAGTACAGTAATGAAGTAAATAGAAATAAGTAAAGAAGTAAAGAAGGTAAGTAATAAAACAAGTGAATAACTACAAAAACTAAAGATTTAATCATGTAAAATATGTGCAGTAAATACAGTAAATAGGAGGGTAAAGTCAGCAATAATGAAGAATTAAGCACAGTACAAATGTAAAATAAGTAAACAAGTAAATAAATAAGTATGAAATGTAAGTATATGTGTAAATATTATTAAGTGAATTAAATGAAAGTTTTAATCTTTCTTATAAACTTATTTTAAACCAAACCAAATATAAGAGACAATGAGTCAGTGTGAACTAATCACCACAAACAAACTACCTAAAATAAGTCTCTCAGCAGGGTAGTGCACTTCCTGTCACCTCTGTCACACACACACACACACACACACAGTTTTAGTTAGTTACAGGAGGTAATAATTGTGCAGTGACACCTGAGTAAGCAGAAGTTTTGAGAGGAAACTGCTCTTTTTTCTCTGAGGGACCAGTGAAAGAGTAAAGAACTAATTGTAATTGTCTGAAGTTATAATACACTTGAGAATGAATTAGCAGTGTTCACGCCTCCTCCACATTCCATTTATTATAACACACTCACATGCAGAACTTCGACCCCTCTACACCTTCATACCCGTCTCCACCTCAGCTGTGGGACGATGTGCTGCTTTCAGTTTCATCTTCAATTATCTTTCAATTATCTATACAATAATCCAGATTTTAATGATCTTAAACATGTCTGTTATCTCTCCATCCATCTCTCCTTCCATCTGATGCTAAGTAAAGAGGACTAAAGTGGAACTGAGCTGGATCTCAGTGAGGAATTCAGGAGAAATACACTGCAGTGTAAGTTCTGTCTCTGAGCTCCAGCTGCTGTAGAAGCTCCATAAAGATCAGCATGAAGGAGCATGAACACCAGCTTTCTGCTGCTCTCTTAAACATTATTCAACTTACTGGTGTCATTTATATGAAACTCCTTTTTTTCCTTCAGATTGAACAACACACTCTGGCAAAGCTGCTGTCAGCGCGTAAGCACCAGAACAAGACCAAAAAAGCAGACACAGCAATACACATAGTGTACTGTCACACACACACACACACACACACACACACACACACACACACACACACACACACACATATACACACATATACACACACACACACACACAAACACACACACACACACACACACACATATACACACACACATACACATATATATACACACATATACACACATATACACACACACACACACACACACACACACACACACACAAAACTGAATTTGAGTGTGTTACTCACCTGGACGCCTGTCACCGAGTATAAACACGGAGAGAGAGTGTGTGAACGCGTACCCTCAAACTCCGCCCACCATCCGCGCGAATTCACGCTGACCTGCAGTGTGTGTGTGTGTGTGTGTGTGTGTGAGAGAGAGAGAGAGCAAAGAAGAACAGAAGGAGGAAAGAGAGATAGAGGCGCGGCCTCCGCAGTGCGTGGACCTTATCTCTCTCGCACACACACACACACACACACACACACTCGAACAAGCCGTGAAGGGGGCGTGGCTTACGTGTGAAGGCGCTTAAGTTGCAGTCAACATTAGAGAAGGAGGCGTGACTTGTAGACCTGTCAATCAAAAATGAAAGTGTGGCTTATACACCTGTCAGTCTCAAGAAAAGGGTGTGGTTTATATACCTGTCGATCACAGTACAGAAAAAGTGTAGTTTATTCACCTGTTATTATCAGAGAAGGGGGCGTGGCTTATATACCTGTCAATCCCAATAAAGAGGGTATAGTATTAATAATAATCTGCACTATTATCAGAGCTGCTGTTGTAGAGAATTCATCAACACCTTCTGACCAATCAGGATCAACTTAGCAGTCACAGAGGCTAATGAGGGTGATTGAAGATGTGGTTTTGTGCTGCCACCTTGTGGTCAGAGAGAGAACTGATACACTGTACGGTTTACATTTTATGAGTTTTATTATACAGTATCTATATTTTATAGTTATAGCAGTTTCTCTGTTGATTTTATTGTAGCATCTTTCTGAGATGATCTCAGTTCTGGACATAAACCACAGTTTTCCTACTTAATATTTACTTAATGTCCCTTAATGTTTGTCCATCTATCCAAATAAAATATATTTTATGCTTTTTATAAACATTTTTCAGAAAGCTGTGTGTGTGTGTGTGTGTGTGTGTGTGTGTGTGTGTGTGTGTGTGTGTGTGTCAAGTCAAGTAAAGTTTATTTCTATCCCTGATGAGCAGCATGGAGACTGTGGCATGGAAAAACTCCCTTAGATGTAATGAGAAAGAAACCTTGAGAGGAACCAGACTGAAAGGGGGAACCCATCCTCGTGTGTGTGTGTGTGTGTGTGTGTGTGTGTGTGTGTGTGTGTGTGTGTGTGTGTGTGTGTGTGTGTGAGGAATAGAGAAAGATAGAGAGTTTTATCACATTCATTTCTTTGTTTAAACATTAAACCCCTGTGCCCCACCCTTCCCACACTTCATGCCCAAGCCAGTCATACACACACTTCCCTCTCAGTTCAGCTACGACCCTGTGTGTGTGTGTGTGTGTGTGTGTGAGTGTGAGTGAGTGTGTGTATCTGTGTGTGTGTGCAGAAAAACAGAAGAAATGAAGTTGTGGATTTTCTGTGTGTTGTGTGTGGCTCCGACTTTAATGGACAGCAAATGTTTGTCAGGTAAGATTTAGCCAGGTGTCTCAGTGTGTCTCATTATTTAAAAATGTCTCAGTGTGTCTCACTATCCCAAAGAGTCTTTTCATGTCTCTTAATGTGTCTTATTATCTCTTAATTTCTCTCACTGTGTCATATTATCTAATTGTCTCCTAATAGCTGTTACTGTCTCTTAGTGTGTCTCATTATCTCAAAGTGTCTCTTAATGTCTGTTACTGTCTCTTAGTGTGTCTCATTATCTTAAAGTGTCTCTTAATGTCTGTTACTGTCTCTTAGTGTGTCTCATTAACTAAATGTCCCCTAATGTCTCTTAGTGTGTTTCATTATCTCAAAGTGTCTCTTACTGTCTCTTACTGTCTCTCAGTGTGTCTCATTATCTCAAAGTGTCTCTTAATGTATCTAACTTTCTCTTAACATCTCAGTGAGTCTCATTACCTCAGTGTATTTTAAACTCTCTCAGTGTTTCTCAGGGTTTTTTCAAACTTTATTGTTTCTCTGTTAATATCTGGAACTCTTGAACATTATCTGTGTGGGTGTCATTATCTCAAAGACTCATGTACTGTCTCCCATAGTCTCCCTTGTTGGAGATCTGTATTGCCTTAACACTTTGTACTTCATGCCTCATTACCTCAACATGTCTCTCAATGTTCTTTCTGAATGTTTAAACTCCCTCAGAGTGTCTTGCCATGTCTCCATGATTCTCTAAAGAATTCTCACTGTCTCTTCAGCATCTCTTAGTTTCTCATTGTCTTTTGTATCACTTCACAATCTCAAATTAATGTTCCCAAATCTCCTTCTCAATCAGCAAAAGGAGAAGTTGTAGCATGTGTATCAATGTGTCTTTAAACATCTCCCACTTTCTCTCAGAGTCTTTTAGAGACTCTCAGCAGTTCTCCTGCATGTCCTGCTGTCTCAGTGTCTCACCACCTCCACAGCGTCTCAATGAAACCCATAATAAAGTCATTACTGCCGTAAACACTGCAAGCTGTTACACATTTTCATTTCTCTCCTGTAAACTTTATAAACCTCTGCTGTCCAAAGACAGACTTTGATCTTCATTAGGATTTGGGCAACTGATACTAAAAAAAAAACAATGATCATCATCATCATCATCATCATTGTAAATTTACAAGTAAAACAGATTCACACTTTCACTGTTGGACGGTTGGTTAAAGGCTCACTTAGTGTGAGGAACTGTGATCTGATTAATTATGAAGTTAACTGGTGTGAGGAACTGTGATCTGATTGGTTATGAAGTTAACTGGTGTGAGGAACTGTGATCTGATTGATTATGAAGTTAACCGGATGTGAGGAACTGTGATCTGATTGGTTATGAAGTTAACTGGTGTGAGGAAATGTGATCTGATTGGTTATGAAGTTAACCGGATGTGAGGAACTGTGATCTGATTGGTTATGAAGTTAACTGGTGTGAGGAAATGTGATCTGATTGGTTATGAAGTTAACTGGTGTGAGGAACTGTGATCTGATTGATTATGAAGTTAACTGGTGTGAGGAACTGTGATCTGATTGATTATGAAGTTAACTGGTGTGAGGAACTGTGATCTGATTGATTATGAAGTTAACTGGTGTGAGGAACTGTGATCTGATTGATTATGAAGTTAACTGGTGTGAGGAACTGTGATCTGATTGATTATGAAGTTAACCGGATGTGAGGAACTGTGATCTGATTGGTTATGAAGTTAACTGGTGTGAGGAACTGTGATCTGATTGGTTATGAAGTTAACTGGTGTGAGGAACTGTGATCTGATTGGTTACAGCAGCATTGAAAGCAGTAATTGTCCAGTTGTTTGTTTTGTGTCCTTGAGGAGGGAATTGTTGTTAGATGTGTTCACCAGCAGGAACTGACACATTTTACTCTAAAATGAGAAATAGAAATAAAACTTCTCCTCACTTCTCTCTGCTCTCTGACTGTAGATGTGAGGAGCGACGGTTATCTCGTCAGGCTCAGCATTAGAACAGAACTGGGAGATAATGCTGTAAGTTTCAATAAAACTCCTGAAAATTTCAGCTCTTTATGCAGATATTTACCTCATGATTTATTAACGATGAAACTGATAACGATTGTGGTGACAGTATAAATGGAACGACAGCGAGATGTTCTTCTTCAGAGCCTCTATGGCCTTCGCCATGAGGAGCTTCACTGGAGATCAGACCTACGAGTGAGTCACTCTCACACACACACACACACACACACACACACACACAGAGTCACTGATACTGTTAAATATAAACCCAGGTCACTGTAATGAAGATAGACTTAAGATTATCCTGTAAAGATGTTCTGAGGGAATGTTCCATCATTACCTCCTTACAGTAAAATAAATCAATAAATAAATATTATGTTTTTTTTAAGTCTCTCTGACTGAGGTAAAATATCTCCTGCAGCTTTACAGCATGTGATTTTCTTATCAGTCGCCTGAGTGACGGCCGTTCAGTCATTCTTTCAGCATATTTCTGTATAAACACTGATAAAACTCCACTGGGTTTCTCTCTCTGAGGTTCT
This sequence comes from Silurus meridionalis, assembly GCF_014805685.1. Classification (NCBI taxonomy): domain Eukaryota; kingdom Metazoa; phylum Chordata; class Actinopteri; order Siluriformes; family Siluridae; genus Silurus; species Silurus meridionalis. The sequence goes on from NC_060899.1 coordinate 16,478,131, forward strand.
CAGAGGAGTTTTCTAACTCGCTAACATAATGAAGCTAACAATGAAGCAAAAACAGTAGTGTATCGTTTACCCTTACAGCTAACATGATCATATATTACAGATTTATGCTAGTTTCATGTTTTTGCATAATACACAACTACTGCATAGTTTTCTGGCAGTTTTTCTATTTTAATTTTTTGCTACTTTTTAATTTTTTTTCATATTCCAGATTTATGCTAGTTTTGTATTTTGTGTATAGAAGCTACCTGCTGGCCATCAGCTCAGCGCAGCATCTCTGTGTGTATAGCTGTAGACAACAGACATCTGAAACCTGAATTGTGTAAATACAAGATAAAAGCTGTTGGGTCAGGGTTGGGGTATCATTACTTTTATCAGCATGCCTTTGTCTCCAGCTGTGTGTGTGTGTGTGTGGAATAAAGAAGGTCATTTAGAAATCTCAGTCAATCACCATGTTGTAATCGTTTTCTCCAGCTGTGTGTTAGTTTTATTTCTCACACACTGACAGTGTGTCTCCAGCACATCTCACCTGATGCTCATCTGTTGATGAAAATGGTTTTAGAAATTAAATAAATGTGTGTGTGTGTGTGTGTGTGTGTGTGTGTGTGTGTGTGTGTGTGTGTGTGTGTGTGTGTGTGCAGTGTCTCAAACATTGTGGTGTGTAACGTAACAGAGAGAATCTCGTTTTGGATCGTGGTGACGTCACCCAGCAACAACTCTCAGCTCATTCCTAAATATACGGTGGAGCAAGCCATCAGGTAACACACACACACACACACACACACACACACACACAAATACAACATTTACTGTGTACTGTATATACTAGTGGTTGTGTGTGTAGTGTGCAGGTTGTGTGCGTAGTGTGTACTGTAAATACATGCGGTTGTGTGTGTGGTCTGTAGATTGTGTGTGTAGTGTGTAGGTTGTGTGTGTCGTGTGTATTGTACATACATTAGAATGTGTGTGTAGGTTGTGTGTCTAGTGTGTAGATTGTGTGTGTCGTGTGTATTTTACATAGACGAGGTTGTGTGTGTGCTGTGTACTGTATGTACTAGTGGCTGTGTGTGCAGTGTGTGTTGTGTGTGTGGTGTGTAAATGTGTGTGTGGTGTGTACTGAATATACACGAGGTTGTGTTTGTAGTGTGTAGGTTGTGTGTGAAGTGTGTACTCTATGTACTAGTGGTTGTGTGTGCAGTGTGTGTGTTGTGTGTAGGTTGTGTGTGTAGTGTGTACTGTACATACACATGGTTGGTATGTTGTGTGTGTAGGTTGTGTGTATAGTGTGTAGATTGTGTGTGTAGTGTGTAGGTTGTGTTATTATTAGACGTAAGTGTGACTGCTATAAGATTCTGGTCCGAGGTTCTGAGAGGAAGTTTTGTTTTGTTTTCAGGAAGTCGAGGAATCGGATCAATAACGCCTTCCTGCTGACGGATCAGACACTGGAGTTTTTGGGAATAAACCCGACTCTGGCGGCGCCGCTGCAGTATGACACGCCGCCGTGGCTCATCGTGTTCGGCGTGGTGATTGGAGTTGTGTGTGCTGGCATCATCGCCATGCTCTTTACCTCCTTCATCCACAGGATGCGGTCAGTGTGTGTGTGTGTGTGTGTGTGTGTGTGTGTGTGTGTGTGTGTGTGTGTGTGATTGCTTAAAAATAAAAACTGAGATTAAGTTCAGAAACTGAAAATATTTGTGGCATTTTGGAGAAAAAATCCGTAATTCCACAGCTTGTTGCTATAGTAACTAAAACCCCACCCATGCTCTCTTCCTCCTCTTCATAGGGCGAAGAACAAACACTCTGAGGATGAGGAGGAAGTGGAAGGAAGAGTGACAGGAAATGGAATCATGTGTGAGACTCTGAATGGGAAAGACGGGTTTAATAAGCGAGGATTCTGCGATGATGATCGATTCACTAAACTGTAAACACTCGCAGACTTCAGCACCTTCATCAGGAACAGCGTCTAACACTCACAATTATTGGCGCCCTTAAATAACATTGGTAAAATGGCAAATATGGTACAATCTGTGTGTTGTGATGTATTTTCCTTCAAAAACTTTTCATGTCTCTTTATAAGTAAATATTTACAATTCTGAATAAACCTCTTTTACACATCCAGATCCAGTCTTTACCATTTGTTACAGGATCTGACATCAAATACAATCCGATCCATCAGTGTTATTATAGGTGTCTAAACACCAGGATGAGTAAATGAAGGTGATTTGGAGATCATGTTGAGGAAGTTGATTTGGAGATCAGGGTGATGAAGTTGATTTGGAGATCAGGGTGATAAAGTTGATTTGGAGATCATGGTGATGAAGTTGATTTGGAGATCAGGGTGAGGAAGTTGATTTGGAGACCATGTTGGAGAAATGAAGTTGATTTGGAGATCATGTTGAGGAAGTTGATTTGGAGATCAGGGTGAGGAAGTTGATTTGGAGATCAGTGTGAGGAAGTTGATTTGGAGATCAGGGTGATGAAGTTAATTTGGAGATCATGTTGAGGAAGTTGATTTGGAGATCATGTTGAGGAAGATGATTTGGAGATCATGTTGAGGAAGTTGATTTGGAGATCAGAGTGAGGAAGTTGATTTGGAGATCAGGGTGAGGAAGTTGATTTGGAGATCAGGGTGATGAAGTTGATTTGGAGATCATGTTGAGGAAGTTGATTTGGAGATCATGTTGAGGAAGTTGATTTGGAGATCATGTTGAGGAAGTTGATTTGGAGATCAGAGTGAGGAAGTTGATTTGGAGATCAGGGTGAGGAAGTTGATTTGGAGATCAGGCTAAGGATCTAAATCCATCTTTCTGGCCCATAAGGTTAATGTGTAAATGTTTCATGTTTCTCACAAAATGATGAAATAAAAGCACTTTTCTGTGAACAGACGTGGACTTTTGGACTCATGTCTGAGTGTGTGTGTGTGTGTTTGTGTGTGTGTGTGTGTGTGTTTGCAGACGCAGCAGAACAGCTTAGTGATCATTCACAGACGATGATTCACTTTTCAGAATCAGCACAAAAACTTCACTTGGTGTCCTGAAGATAAACTAAGATGCTGTTGATTAGTTTTCTAAAAGAGAAGCAGCAGCTTACTGACCACTAATACACTCACACTGATACCTTATTGTTTCCATAGCAACGGCTCATTAACAAATCACTGAAGATGATGATAATGATGATGATGATGAAGACATATAATTCACCTTACATTATTATTAGTATCAGAATGTTACACTGTGCATCTAATCTAAAATCTAATCTGAGCTGTTTTATATTTACACACTCAATCGTTTCACTCTAATTACTAATGTGTGTGTGTGTGTGTGTGTGTGTGTGTGTGTGATATCAGTTTTTTAAGTAGCTTTATCTGCTCCTTCTTTTCCATGTAAATGATTTACACACAACACATTAGAGTCGAGCGAAACCACATTAAATATATTACAGATAAAAACGCAATGATATCATCACAACCTCTCCATCACTGATGGAAAACACGTGTGTGTGTGTGTGTGTGTGTGTGTGTGTGTGTGTGTGTAAAAGTGTTACGAGTGTATAAAGTGCTGAACTATCATCAGGTCGGATTAAACATTAACTCCATATTAAGTTGTTTTTTTCCGGTCTTTTCCATCACCAGTCATCTGAAGCAGGATGAACGCGGATGTGAACACAAAAAGCCGTGTGCTGATCGACCACTGCGCAGTTACGGTTCTCGCCTCATATTGACTTTGTGCAGCTGAGATGGAAAATAACATTTAAGCTTGTTTTTTTGTGAACACTAAAGACACACAAACGCATGTGTCGGGTCTGGGGATGTAGCACGTGGGTGTGTGTTTGTGTGTTTAAAAAAATCTCTGGTTTCCTTTTATAAGACATGTTTAGTGTTCCTTTATAATCGTATCTTATAATATCTTATAGCTCTTGTGATTAACAGTAACACCTGCACACCTGCTCATCCATTCAATTAAACCAATCTCAGCCAATAAGAGTGTTCAGGTGTTCCTATTAAAGTGGCCGATGAGAGCGTTTTGCATTTACTTACTTCTTTTGTGCTAAAGACAGAGTTCCCTGATGTGTGTTTGAAAACACTTAACAACTGAACCAGCGACTTTGACCTCAACCTGTAGGAGAACAGAGGGATGACAGAGGAATAAAAGAGGAATGACAGAGGAATAACAGAGGGATAACAGGAATAACAGAGGAATGACAGAGGAATGAGAGAGGAATAACAGAGGGATGACAGAGGAATAACAGAGGGATAACAGAGGAATGACAGAGGAATAACAGAGTGATAACAGAGGGATAACAGAGGGATAACAGAGGAATGAGAGAGGAATGACAGAGGGATGACAGAGGGATGACTGAGGGATGACAGAGTAATGGTGGTGGGATGACAGAGGAATAACAGAGGGATAACAGGATTAACAGAGGAATAACAGAGGGATGACAGAGGGATGACAGAGGAATGACAGGGGAATAACAGAGGGATAACAGAGGAATGACAGAGGAATAACAGAGGAATGAGAGAGGAATGACAGAGGGATGACAGAGGGATGACTGAGGGATGACAGAGGAATGACGGAGGGATGAGAGAGGAATGACAGAGGGATGACTGAGGGATAACAGAGGAATGACAGAGGAATGACAGAGGAATAAATGAGGATGACTGAGGGATAACAGAGGATAACAGGAAAAACAGAGGAATGACAGAGGAATAACAGTGGGATAACAGAGGATAACAGAGGAATAACAGAGGAATGACAGAGGGATGACTGAGGATGACAGAGGAATGACAGAGGGATGACAGAGGGATGACTGAGGATAACAGAGGGATGACTGAGGGATGACAGAGGAATGACAGAGGGATGACAGAGGGATGACTGAGGGATGACAGAGGAATGACGGAGGGATGACAGAGGAATAACAGAGGGATGACAGAGGGATGACAGAGGATAACAGAGGAATGACAGAGGGATAACAGAGGAATAACAGAGGAATGACAGAGGAATGACAGAGGAATAACAGAGGGATAACAGGAATAACAGAGGAATGACAGAGGGATAACAGAGGGATAACAGGATTAACAGAGGAATAACAGAGGAATAACAGAGGGATAACAGAGGGATAACAGAGGGATGACAGAGGGATGACAGAGGAATGACAGAGGATAACAGAGGGATAACAGAGGGATGACAGAGGGATAACAGAGGAATGACAGAGGAATGACAGAGGGATAACAGAGGGATGACAGAGGAATGACAGAGGGATAACAGAGGGATGACAGAGGAATGACAGAGGAATAACAGAGGGATAACAGAGGGATAACAGAGGAATGACAGAGGAATGACAGAGGAATAACAGAGAGATGACAGAGGAATGACAGAGGAATAACAGAGGGATAACAGAGGGATAACAGAGGGATGACAGAGGGATGACAGAGGAATGACAGAGGGATAACAGAGGGATAACAGAGGGATGACAGAGGATAACAGAGGAATGACAGAGGAATGACAGAGGGATAACAGAGGGATGACAGAGGAATGACAGAGGGATAACAGAGGGATGACAGAGGAATGACAGAAGAATAACAGAGGGATAACAGGAAAAACAGAGGAATGACAGAGGAATGACAGAGGAATGACAGAGGAATAACAGAGAGATGACAGAGGAATGACAGAGGAATGACAGAGGAATAACAGAGGAATGACAGAGGGATGACAGAGGAATGACAGAGGGATGACAGAGGAATAACAGAGGGATGACAGAGGAATGACAGAGGGATGACAGAGGAATGACAGAGGAATAACAGAGGAATGACAGAAGGGTGACAGAGGAATGACAGAGGAATGACAGAGGAATAACAGAGGGATAACAGAGGAATGACAGAGGAATGACAGAGGGATGACAGAGGAATAACAGAGGGATGACAGAGGGATGACAGAGGAATAACAGAGGAATGACAGAGGAATGACAGAGGGATGACAGAGGAATGACAGAGGAATGACAGAGGAATAACAGAGGAATGACAGAGGAATAACAGAGGAATGACAGAGGGATAACAGAGGAATGACAGAGGAATAACAGAGGGATAACAGAGGAATGACAGAGGAATGACAGAGGGATGACAGAGGAATAACAGAGGGATGACAGAGGAATGACAGAGGGACGACAGAGGGATGACAGAGGAATAACAGAGGAATGACACAGGAATGACAGAGGATGACAGAGGAATAACAGAGGGATAACAGAGGAATGACAGAGGGATGACAAAGGAATGAGAGAGGGATGACAGAGGGATGACAGAGGGATGACAGAGGAATAACAGAGGGATGACAGAGGGATGACAGAGGAATAACAGAGGGATGACAGAGGAATAACAGAGGGATGACAGAGGGATGACAGAGGAATGACAGAGGGATGATAGAGGGATGACAGAGGGATGACGGAGAGAGTGAACACAGGGGCTGTGAGATAAAGGCTTTACACTGAGTAAATCTCACAGCTCACTGAACATCATGCTGCAGGTGCACATTGCAGAAACCCCACAACAAACATTTCCATCAAGTTGTTTCCTCCATAAAGATGGAAAAATGTTAGAGCAACCTTTAAAACTGACAAAAAGAGTGCTGTTCACCAGATTACGGGCCACGTTACGTCTACATGATAATTTCACTCAAAATACTATTGTTAGATAAATTAAAATCCTTAATAAAATATACGTAATCACAGGCACTAACAGAGGAACTGTAACTGCACCAGTCATTAATTACATAATCAATATTTCAGAATAAACATATTTTCACTGCACTCAGTGTTTCAGTGTCAGGGTTAAATGTAGGTTATTATGACGTCATCGCTCAGACATTCCTATATAAAGGAGATTAATGTTGCTTCAGGGGGTTTGTAAATATTTTAGCTAAAATCCTTCTAAAATATTTTCTTTTCATATGTTTGTTAACGCCAAGCTCGTGATTTAAAAACAAAAAATAAATTTTTAAGGGATGAATTTCGCCTTCCCGGTTATTTACGGAGGGCGATGACAAACGCGGAAGTGACGTCATTACACGTGGCTCGTTATGTCACTTCCTTATTTAAAATGCGGCGTCCAAACACAAAAAACACCATAAAAAAAACCACCACAATGCATAAGTGCACAAATGACCCAGAAAGGTATATGAGATTCTCATTTATAAATAAAAATTTAATTGATAATAAAATAGCACCACGAGTTAAATGAGACTTTGGCTTCCGGTCGGCCGAGAAATTCATTACATTTGCTGGTGTAAGACGGAAACTGTGTTTAGAAATGTCCAAACCCAAACTAGTGGTTTTTGATCTCGGTAAGTTTTAACATTTATATTCCACACTTCCGGTCACATGTCCCTTACAAAGAAAAATTTGAAGAGAGAGAGAGGGAGAGAGAGAGAGAGAGAGAAGGAGAATGAGAGAGAGGTGGAGAAAGGGAGAGAGAGGAGAAAGGAAGAGAGAGAGAGGAGAAAGGAAGAGAGAGAAGAGAGAGAGAGAGAGAGAGAAGGATAAAGGGAGAGAGAGAGGATAAAGGGAGAGAGAGAGAAGGAGAAAGGAAGAGAGAGAGAGAGAGAAGGAGAAAGGAGAGAGAGAGAGAGAGAAGGATAAAGGGAGAAAGAGAGAAGGATAAAGGGAGAGAAAGAAGGATAAAGGGAGAGAGAGAGGAGAAAGAGAAAGAAAGAAAGGAAGAGAGAGAGGAGAGAGAGAGAGAGAGAAGGAGAATGAGAGAGAGGTGGAGAAAGGGAGAGAGAGGAGAAAGGAAGAGAGAGAGAGGAGAAAGGAAGAGAGAGAAGAGAGAGAGAGAGAGAGAGAAGGATAAAGGGAGAGAGAGAGGATAAAGGGAGAGAGAGAGAAGGAGAAAGGAAGAGAGAGAGAGAGAGAAGGAGAAAGGAGAGAGAGAGAGAGAGAAGGATAAAGGGAGAAAGAGAGAAGGATAAAGGGAGAGAAAGAAGGATAAAGGGAGAGAGAGAGGAGAAAGAGAAAGAAAGAAAGGAAGAGAGAGAGGAGAGAGAGAGAGAGAGAAGGAGAATGAGAGAGAGGTGGAGAAAGGGAGAGAGAGAGAGGATAAAGGGAGAGAGAGAAGGAGAAAGGAAGAGAGAGAGAAGGAGAGAGAGAGAGAGAGAAGGATAAAGGGAGAGAGAGAGGATAAAGGAGAGAGAGAGAGAGAAGGAGAGAGAGAGAGAGAGAGAAGGAGAGAGAGAGAGAGAAGGATAAAGGGAGAAGAGAGAAGGATAAAGGGAGAGAAAGAAGGATAAAGGGAGAGAGAGAGAGGAGAAGAGAAAGAAAGAAAGGAAGAGAGAGAAGGAGAAGAGAGAGAGAGAAGAGAGAGAAGGAGAAGGGGCAGAGAGTGAGAGAAGGATAAAGGGAGAGAGAGAGGAGAAAGGATAAAGGGAGAGAGAGAGGATAAAGGGAGAGAGAGAGAGAGGAGAGAGAGAGAGAGAAGGATAAAGGAAGAGAGAGAGAGAGAGAGAGAAGGAGATATGGAGGGTGAGAGAGAGAGAGAAGGAGAAAGGGAGAGAGGGAGAAGGAGAAAGGGAGAGAGAGAGGAGAGAAGGATAAAGGAAGAGAGAGAGAGAGAGAGAAGGAGATATGGAGGGTGAGAGAGAGAGAGAGAAGGAGAAAGGGAGAGAGGAGAAGGAGAAAGGGAGAGAGAGAAGGAGAGAGAGAAGGAGAGAGAGAGAGGAAGAGAGAGAGAGAGAGAGAGAGAGAGAGAGAGAGAGAGAGAAGAGAGAGAGAGAGGAGAGAGAGAGAGAGAGAGAGAGGAGAGAGAGAGAGGAGAGAGAGAGAGAGAGAGAGAAAGGGAGAGAGAGAGAGAGAGAGAGAGAGAGAGACAGGGAGAGAGAGAGAGGAAGAGAGAGAGAGAGAGAGAGAGAGAGAGAGGAGAGAGAGAGAAGGAGAGAGAGAGGAGGAGAGAGAGAGAGAGAAAGGGAGAGAAGGAGAGGGAGAGAGAGAGAGAAGGAGAGGGAGAGAGAAAGGGAGAGAGAGAGAGAGAAAGGGAGAGCTGAGTAGTTGAGGTTGAGGAACTGTCACAGGCAGGATTCATGAGTCTGCTGACGTTTTTTTCTAAATTCGTACCCAAGTGCAGTTTAAATCCAAATCCAGTTTTTCCTCCTCACGTGAACTTGGTGTTTAGAGTTTAGTGATATGAGATATGAGATTTGACTGTACCGTGTCTCGGATCAGATTACACCCTGTGGCCTTTCTGGGTGGACACTCACGTCGATCCTCCTTTCCACAAAGATCAGAGGTGAGCTTCCTGTCTGAGATTCCACCATGTGATTGTGTTAAATGTTGATAACTGCTGCTGTAATAACCGAGTACGATCTCCCTGTGGTCTCAGTGGTCGGGTTTTGGACTCGCGCAGTAATCGTGTCTCACTTTATGAAGACACTGTAGAGGTCCTGCACTCTCTACACACTCAGGGCATACGGATCGGCGTGGCCTCGCGGTGAGAAACTGCTGCACACAAAGTCCACCTGGGTTCCTCTCTAAACACCTGACACACCTGAATACAGCGTTCAGGAAAATAAAACACCTGAAAACACTAAAGCAGATTTCACTGAAGTGGCTGATAAACACAGTCTCTGCCTGGGAGTCGCGTAAACTCTGTCCCTCCTGTAGGAACGACGGAGCCTTCATCAGAAACAAAAAGGAAATCAATCAAATTATCAATACAAATAATACAAACTAAATAAATAAATAATCTATTTAATAATAAATAAATACTAATAATAAAAACCCCTCGTCTTTCTTACTTCCTGTTTCCTGCATTGTATCAGTGTTAGTTTCATTATTTTATATTATTACATGATTATTATTATCTGTTATTATTAATAGTGTGTGTGTGTGTGTGTGTGTGTGTGTGTGTGTGTGTGTGTGTGTGTACAGGACAGGGGAGGTGGCTGGAGCCAATCAGCTCCTCTCATTGTACAACCTCGACCAATACATTTCCTTCAAAGAGATTTACCCAGGGTCAAAGGTCACACACTTTAACAGGTAAGGAGGAGAGAAATGGGTTCAATAAAGACGATGTAATCTGTGTGTTTTTCTTAACAAGAATACCTCTCGGACATTGTGTGTGTGTGTGTGTGTGTGTGTGTGTGTGTGTGTGTGTGTGTGTGTGCTAGGTTGCAGGCAGACAGTGGCGTTTGCTACACAGACATGATGTTCTTTGATGATGAACACAGAAACATCAGTGAAGTCAGACGACTGGGTACAAATCAAAACTTTCTCACATTTGCTCGTCTCGAGTCATGTTTACTTCTATAGCGCTTTTCACAACAGACATTGTCTCAAATGTGTCTCTGATCCACCAAGACCCCCTGTACTGCTTAATTAAACATTTACCTGCAACATTTATCAAGTTCTATAAATATACATTCACATCAGAGCTGCTCTGGAGTAATAAATGACCTTCAACAAACCTGTTCTGATGTGTTCCTGCGTGAACCTCATCCACTCTGTGTTCCTCAGGTGTGCACTGTGTCCTGGTTCCTGACGGTGTTCGCTCCAAACTTGTTCATGATGAGCTTCAGAAGTTCATGAAGAAGAGCTGAAAAAAATTGGAAAAGTCCACACACACACACACACACACACACACACACACACACACACACACTGAGTTCTGTAACACACTGAAACGAGAGGATTTACTGACCTGTAATATTAGAGTTTATTTAAATAATAAGTATTTATGTGAAAATCACGTTTATATTTGAGCTGGTAGTGAGTTCAGTGTGTGTGTGTGTGTGTGTGTGTGTGTGTGTGTGTGTGAGGAAAGTGTTTACAGAGTTCACTGTTTCATCTTTTTACATCTCATTACTGCTGACTGCTAAGTGTAAAGTGTATTTTACAACATTACAAATAAATTAATTCATTCTGTCTCCTGGTGTGTGTGTGTGTGTGTGTGTGTGTGCGTGTGCGCTTGCTTGTGTAATTTGTCTTATATTTATAGGACACTTTTGTTTAAATACCTGGAGGTGTTTACACTGTGCTGCTTAACCACCACTACTGACCTGTCTGCTTCTCAACCATCTCTCTCTCTCTCTCTCTCTCTCTCTCTCTCTCTCTGCCTCTCTCTCTCTCTCTCTCTCTCTCTCTTTCTTTCAGCCTCTCTCTCTCTTTTCCAACCTCTCTCTCTCTCTCAGCCTCTCTCTCTCTCTCTTTTTCCAACCTCTCTATCTCTCTCTTCTTTCAGCCTGTCTCTAACTCTCTCTCTCTCTCTCTCTCTCTCTCTCTCTCTCTCTCTCTCTCTCTTTCAGCCTGTCTATGTCTTTCTCTTTCAACCTGTTTGTCTCTGTCTCTGAAAACAAATAGAAGACTGAAAACAGTGCTATAAATGATTTGTAAAATGTCAGTGTGTTTACAGAGAGAGATATAAAGACCGACAGGTTAAAGAGTTTCAAGTTTCTGTAAATATAATAAATCAAACTTGAAACTATTTTTTAAACCTGTCTGTCTTTATATCTTTCTCTGTAAACACTCAGTTTGGGTTTTTTTTTCACTCTTTTCTGTTTTATTTTTTATTTTTTTATTAAATACAATTGAATCCAATACAATCGTTTTGTTTTCTTTTTCTATTTTTCCATTAACACAGCGCCACCTAATGCCAGTGCACAGAAATTCATTCGAAACACAACATTATTTAAAAAACTAAAATAAATGTATGTAATAAAGCGGAAATTATTTTATCACTGGTCATTAATAAAATAACCTGATAAAGGATCAGAAATCGGTTTAAAACCCGAGTTTAGTTCGACGTGACAAGGTTTTTGTACCTCGTGACTTTCCGTACGCGACTGTGGTACGCGTGGTGGAGGGACCGCGCATGCGCACTGATTCGTGCAGTACATGGCGTCGTTAGCTGATTAGCATGTTGTTGTTTCTCTTTTATAAAACATGTGTCCAGAACTGAACGAGTTCCTGCTTTAAACCCGGCCGAGGACAACAATCCCAAGTGATCTTTTCTTACATTTGATGACGGGGAGTGGAAGAGAAACCGAGACAGAATGAATCAGTTAGAGAAGTGAGTTAGCCTTTAGCCTCGTAATGCTAATACACGGCATTAATGCCCATTATTTATAGTTTTATTATATTAGTAATAATAATAGGAGGAGTTTTGGTAGTAATATAGTTCTATTTATATTTATTGATTTCTTTTTTCCCTTTAGTGTGAAAGAGGAGGACGTGAAGGAGAAGAGGAACATCAACGACTCAGAATCCGCGAATAATAACAACAATAACCCGAGAAAGGTGAACTTTTAGCACATTTATCAGAAAACACACTTTATATTACAGAAAACCACGTGCTTATTAAATAATCTTTTGCTGTTGAAATGTTGAGACGGAGCAGAAATGATCCTGATTGGTTCAGCCAGGCGACCAATCAGAGATCAGAACAGAGCCGCGTCATCAAATAGTCTGTGATTCATTCTTCAATTAATCAATCAAATTTTGTCCCATTTATTCCGAATGCTTTTTGTCTGATACTGAAGAATGTACATGTAAATTTAAATAAAAATAGAATATAAAAATGTGTATATAATAAAAAGTATAAGATGAGTATAAAAAAATCACAAGAAAAAGGAATGTAAATATAAAACGTGCAAATAGTATAAAAATAAAATGTAAACAGTTATTTTCCGTGTGTGTGTGTGTGTGTGTGTAGACAGTATCCCCGGCTCCAGGTGAACATCCTCTGCAGTATAACTACACGTTCTGGTACTCGCGCCGGACCCCCAGCCGACCTGCAAACACACAAAGCTACGAACAGAACATCAGACAGATGGGCACCGTCGCCTCGGTGGGTGTTTGTGTGAAACAGAATACAGCAGCATTATGGGCTTTTGTTAAGGGATGAGTGAATCTAATTGTGTGTGTGTGTGTGTGTGTGTGTGTGTGTTGGCACACAGGTGGAACAGTTCTGGAGGTTCTACAGTCATTTGGCTCGTCCTGGAGATCTGACGAGTCACAGCGACTTCCACTTATTTAAAGAGGGAATTAAACCCATGTGGGAGGTGTGTGTGTGTGTGTGTGTGTGTGTGTGTGTGTGTCTGTTTTGAGACATGAGAACACAGCAGCACTGACAAATGATTTCTGTAGTGATGTAGATGAATGTGTAGGTATGATGTGTGTTTTAGGACGAAGCCAATAAGAACGGGGGGAAGTGGATCATCCGCCTGCGTAAAGGTTTGGCCTCGAGGTTCTGGGAGAACATTATCCTGGCGATGTTGGGAGAGCAGTTCATGGTGGGAGAGGAGGTGTGTGGTGTCGTCGTCTCCATACGCTTTCAGGTCTGAGATTCTGTTCATTCATACACACACTTCTGTAATGTTCTAAATCATAAAGTTCATTCTGTTTGAAGGTTTTTAGTCATACAGATTACTACCACTTTCCCTAATGCTGTGTGTGTGTGTGTGTGTGTGTGTGATGTGATGTGATGCAGGAGGACATCTTGTCCATTTGGAATAAAACAGCCAGTGATCAGGTGACGACGTCACGCATCAGAGACACACTACGGCGGGTCCTGAACCTTCCACCTAACACCATCATGGAGTACAAAACACACAATGATAGCCTCAAGTATGCGCACACACCTACACACACACACACACACACACACACCTACACACACACACACACACACAGAGTGTATATTTCTCTGACTTTGTTTTTCCCTCTCTCTCTCTCTCTCTCTCTCTCTCTCTCTGTGTCTCAGGGATAACTCCAGCTTTCGCAACACAAAGATCGCAGTGTGATGACTGACCACACACACACACACACACACACACACACACACCATCAGGAAGAAGCTCCGCCCCCTCCAGGACATTCCATTTTTGTGGAAAAATGTTTTTTCCTTTAAATGTACAATATAATAAATGTCTTTACTTACAGCTGAGTGTTCGAGATTTGTATGATATGAACATGGAACGTGTGTGTGTGTGTGTGTGTGTGGTGTGTTTTACAAAACGAGTCCTCACTGTGTAAGTGTTTTATTAACACCTACAAAATAAAATTGTAAAATACAAAAATGTTTAAACAGTAAACTGTATAAAGTGTGTTCAAGGTTTTTCTGTTGATGATTTTGAGGCATATTTGACTTTGGTGGAAGTTTTGGTGGACTTTTTCACGCCTCTGCTCTTCTTCAGAGGAACGGTGGACTTCTTTTGCAGTGTGTGTGCGCTTCTGGGAACATCAGTTACACCGGTGTGTGTGAGAGCCGGCATTTCTTGGTTCCCCTCAGACTCAGAAAGAGGAGCTGGTGTTTCAGTAGGTCTGATCAGCTGATACACACACACACACACACACACACACAATCAACACATAAAATCAAGACACAAACTAAATCAACACAAAGCACAAAATCTACACTGAAAATAAAGTTATAATGTTAGAACAGTAAAAGCTCACATGGTGTAACTCTGCTTTCTGAGCGCTGATGTGGGACTGATAGGAGGAAATCTCTCTCTCCAAACACTCCATCTTACTACACACCAACTCATACACATCTGTAAAACTGCACACCAGAGCCTGTACACACACACACACACCATGTTTAATCCTACTGTGGTGTGCCGAGTACCAGTAATAAAGCATTGATGCATGAACAGGAAGTGATGTAATAACACACCTGACACGCCTTCATCTCGGCTCCTCCTCCGTCCAGCTGCAGGTCCTGGTGCATTGTGGGTAAGTGTAGGGTCAAGTCATCTCGTGAGAATGTGGAATGAGAAAGGAGGAGTTGATCCTTCAGCTATTTGTCAGAAACACACACACACACACACACACACAGAGTTTAGTTGATAAAGAGAGTTTTGTACTCAGATGTACAATCAGACTGATTTTATAATAAAGAGACAGAAATCTCACTGACCTCTTTCATCCTCCTCTCCACTGACACCAGGTAACTCAACACACACTCTTTACTCCTGAAACACACACCACAGTGTTCTGATAAAAAGCACAATATTCTGTAAATCTGTACTAATGACAGTATGTTTGAGTGTGTGTGTGTGTGTGTATTTCAAGTTTATTTTTATTGCGTTTTTCACAACAGACATTGTCTCAAAGCAGCTTTACAGAATTTAACAGTTCAGGTGAGGTGTGTGTGCGTGTGTGTGTGTGTGTGTTACCTAGCTGCCATGTACAGTGTGTTTTCTGCTCTTTTGGTGACTTGCTGTAGTTCCTGTTTCTCCTGCTGTGATTGGTTCAGCTGTTTCCCGAGCAACCGTAGTGTTTGGTCTTTCTTCTTAAGCTCCACCTTTGCATCAGCCAGACTCTAAACACACACACACACACACACACACACATGAATCCTGTAGTACAATACCATTTTCAACAGTGTAAACCAGCACCTGTGTGTGTGTGTGTGTATACCTGTACAGCCTGAGCGAGTGTGTGGTCTTTTTCCAGCTGTTCTGAGGTGTGTGTCTCCATGGTAATGCCGAGCTCCTGCAGCTGTGTGGCCTGTTCATGCAGGAGAGTCTGGGCCTGCTGTTCCCTGCGCAGAGCCGAGCTCAACTCCTCACACACACCGCGGAACTGCGCAAGCGACACACTCGCCTACACACACGCAGAATTTACACACCATTTGCAAAATCCTGAAAATAGTGTGTGAGGATAAGAGAGTGTGTAGTGCACTCACTGTGTGTGTGCTGTCCTTCATTTCAGTGTGTGTGTTTCTACGTTTGATGTGTGACAGTTTGATCCTCAGGTCTCTCCTCTCCACCTCAGCGGTGTGTAAACGCTGCGTAAACTCAAGGAAGTGCTGCTGCAGGGCAGAGACCATGATCTACACACACACACACACACACACACACACACACACACACACACACACACACACACACACACACTCATTACCATACAACTTTGCACATAAACCATAAACATGGTCTGACTCTGTGTGTGTGTGTGTGTGTGTGTGTGTGTGTGTGTTACCTTGTTGCTGTCGTGTCTCAGTGGGACATGGTGCATTTTGCGGAGGTTGTTTAATCCGTGGCCCAGTTGCCGTGCCAACAACCCCATATCACCATAGCAACCCCACTCTGACTCAGGCAGCACCTTCTCCATCAGCTTAGTGAAGCTGGAGCGAGCGGCCGCTGCGACACACACACTGCTCTCTAACACACACACACAAACACACACAAAAACACACACACACACACTAATGATAATTGAGGCTACGTCCACACGAATCAGGATAAATTTGAAAACTGTGTTCCGCGTCCACACAAATTTTCAATTGTTTCTCAAAAGCTGCTCATCCACACTGAAACGTCTGAAACGCTCGTCGTCTCAGTGTGGAGTCCAAAACAGAGAGAAAATATTTGTTAAAAACACTGGATTAGTGTGGACATGTCCTGGGTCTTGCACAGTGTTGCCCGTGTGATTTGATTGTGTGTGTGCGTGTGTGTGTGTTTTACCGGTGGTTCTCTGCAGCTCTGTCTGTAGCTCTTGCATGCAGGAGTGTAAGATCACACACAGCTGTGAGGACGTGAGCATCTTCATCACTCTCTGGTTCTCCTCCTCCTCCTGAGTGTGTGTGTTGCTCAGCCTCAGCTCGCTCACACACACTCCTCCAGCTGCTCTGAGCAGTGTGTGTGTGTTCCTGCACAGGGTGCGGAGACGCAGTGCAGCCATTACGCCAATCACGTGCACTCGAAACCTCCACACACCCCTCGTGACCTTGCTCTGACCTTGGACCCCAGGGTCAGCGAGCGCCCGCAGGAGAGCGCCCACTTCCTGCCGGAGAGACTGCGCGTCACACACACCTCGCTTCAGTACCGCCTTCTGCTGCAGCAGTGCACACACACGTCCGCGCAGCGACGACACGCAACCCGCCAGCAGAGCGCACGCCGCCAGGAGCGATGCGTTGTCACGGCGACACACGCGCACCAACTCCTGAAGGCGGCTCACTTCCTGTTGGAGGATGGAGTGAGCACGCTCAGAACCATGGAGACACTTTACAGTGTGATCCAAACGACTCTGTAAATCCTGTACACACACACATATAAACACACACACACAAATAAACACACACCCGTGTGTACCTGAGCTCTGGTGTGTAGTTCGTTGATCAGGTGTGTGTGTGTGTGTGTGTGTGTGTGTGTGTACCTGACCTCTGGTGTGTAGTTTGTTGATCAGGTGTATGTGTTGTGTGTGTGTGTGTGTGTGTGTGTGTGTGTGTGTGTGTGTGTGTATACCTGAGCTCTGGTGTGTAGTTCGTTGATCAGGTGTATGTGTGTGTGTGTGTGTGTGTGTGTGTGTGTGTGTGTGTGTGTGTGTGTGTACCTGAGCTCTGGTGTAGTTCGTTGATCAGGTGTATGTGGTGTGTGTGTGTGTGTGTGTGTACCTGAGCTCTGGTGTGTAGTTCATTGATCAGGTGTGTGTGTGTGTGTGTGTGTGTGTGTGTGTGTGTGTGTGTACCTGAGCTCTGTGTGTAGTTCATTGATCAGGTGTATGTGGTGTGTGTGTGTGTGTGTGTGTGTGTGTGTACCTGAGCCTGGTGTGTAGTTCATTGATCAGGTGTATGTGTGTGTGTGTGTGTGTGTGTGTGTGTGTGTGTGTGTGTGTGTGTGTGTGTACCTGAGCTCTGGTGTGTAGTTCATTGATCAGGTGTATGTGGTGGGTGTGTGTGTGTGTGTGTACCTGAGCTATGGTGTGTAGTTTGTTGATCATGGGTATGTGGTGTGTGTGTGTGTGTGTGTGTACCTGAGCTCTGGTGTGTAGTTCGTAGATCATGGGTATGTGGTGTGTGTGTGTGTGTGTGTGTACCTGAGCTATGGTGTGTAGTTCGTTGATCAGGTGTATGTGGTGTGTGTGTGTGTGTGTGTGTGTACCTGAGCTCTGGTGTGTAGTTCATTGATCAGGTGTGTGTGTTGTGTATCTAGCTCCTCTCTCTGTTTGATCCAGGTCTCCTCTCTCTGCTTCAGCTGCTCACACACACTCGTCAGTGCTGCCTCCTTCCCCTCACACACACTCTCCAAAAATGTGATCTAACACACACACACACACACACACACACACACACAATGTTATTTTCATGAACAAAAATTAGACTGTATAGAGTTTTCTGGACACACCCACATAGAGCACTACTCACCCTCTGATTGGCTGAGTGAAGGTCAGAGGTTAGCACGTCTGCTTGCTCCTGTAGCATAATACTGAGCTCTGCCCAAGAAAAACTACCCATCATGCTCTGGGGCGAGGCTACCAACACACCGCCTGTGAGGAGCCGCTGATACAAAGAGTGCAGGAAGGCCAGCTTTTCCTACACACACACACACACACACACACACACACACACACACACACACACACACCACATAAGGAAGAATATGTTACCGAATAAGTTGTGTGTGTGTGCGCGCACGCGTGTGTGTGTATACCTGATGCTCCTTCTTGTGCTCCTGTGTGAGTGTGTGTGTATGTGTTTTGGTTTGTGTGTGTCTCTCTCTCTCCTCCCCCCAGCGGTGTGTGATGCTCTCCAGTTCCCGCTGCATTCGCTCTGCTGCGTCTGCGCTTTCTGCAGCATACACACGCAGACGCTCCGCCTCCTCACTCACACACACACACTGAGCCTCACACTCCTACACACAAAATACATACACTTTAACTTCTGTGCTCTCGCTCGCTCGCTCACACACACACACACACACACCGAGCATCACACTCCTACACACAAAATACATACACTATAACTTCTGTGCTCGCCGCCACACACACACACACACACACACACACACACACACACACACACACACACATCACACTCCTACACACAAAATACATACACTTTAAC